>NW_007231877.1:107186-201419 GCF_000164805.1 Carlito syrichta | reverse complement strand
GCGCGCCTGTAGTTCCGGCTACTTGGAAGGCTGAGCCAGAAGGATCGCCGGAGCCCAGCAGGTCAAGGCTGCGGTGGCCGGGAGTGGCCACTGCACTCCAGTCTGGGCGACAGAGTGAGACTTCAACTCAACAAAAACAAAAAACAAAAAAAAGAGAAAATCTAGTTGTTTCTACTAAAGCAGATATTAAAGATATTTGCAAAATGTAAAACAGTACTAGTCTTCTCAATACATTTTTTATTTTGGAAAATATAGTTACTTTTTAAAAAAACTTATTTATTTTAACATTGAATAGATTTGTCATTGCTTAAAATGATAAATAAATATTTTTAAATGTCTTAATATGCTAAATCTGGTGCATGGAACCATTTGAAAGCTCTTTGAAGTGTACAGTAATTTTTAAGAGTAATTTAAATAAGAGTAATTTAAGAGTAGTTAAAATTTTCTGTAGATTAACAAGGGCACAATGACTGCCCTTGGCCCCTGGTGAGTGTCAGAAGGCAGCACCCAAGATAACGAGGTTATCAAGTACGTCTTCCTTTTCATTCTTAATCTGAGTGTGCAATGCCTGACTGAATAAAATTTTGTTTGCGAAGTGCTGATATTAAACCATAAAGGCCAAGGCCTGACCATTCTCTTTTTACTTATAAAATGAATCTAATTGCTGTATGACATTAAAGCTAAGCGTCCATTCTTACTCCAAACCTCACTATTTGTTAATTTGTACAGAATCTACATTTTATTACAATAATGTTTAACTTTTTTTGTTTTAAACTGTCTAATTTGAATTTTTTCCACTTCTTTAAAATTTGCCCCAATGGAGAGTCTGAGGGTATAGATTGAGTATTATCCATTATCTTGTTTGTGTTCCTCAAAAAACTCAGAATTTTGCTTATGAACCCTCAAATGCTATGTTCTTCAAAGGAGAAACGAAAAATAAAGCCCATAATCAGTGGTGCCGGTGTCCCTAGGAACCAGATGGCCTCCTGAGCCAAGCATTCTGAGCACCCCGCCCCCCGGCAAAGCTTTACATTCCTTTAGTGTCTGCCTAGGTAGGACTTTTCCTGCCTGTGATTTGAGGCTGAGAACCAATGAGGTTTAACTAGAGACTTCTAGCAGTGCCATTTTGAAATGGTCCAATGCATAAGCTTTATAGAATGAACAGACTGGGTGGATGAGAAATGATCTATTCTCACCCATTTCCAATTGGAGAGCAGGCAGATTTGCTAAGACCCTTCATAAATCACTAAATTGAAGTTTAGGTGGTACCGAAGGTTGGTGTGGGTCTTATTTGGAAAAGGAATTTGTGAAGTGTGGACAATCAGGCTGGAGTGGCCAGTTTTCTTTCTCACCACACAAAAGAGCACCCAGCACTTAAAGCTTTGCCTGTCCTGAAGGGAAAAAAAACTTCTTTTTTCCAAAAACAAACAAGTAAGCAAAAAACAACAACAGCACAAAAAACCTTTTAGCAAACCTCACGATATAAACAATGGTGTTATCTAGCATTAATGTTTAAAAATAGGGTCTTATATCCCTTCAGTACATGATAAAGTTGTAGGAAGCAAGATTTAAGTATGGATATTTGAAATACTTTTCTGCACTGTCTAGGTTTAGTTAGAAAAGCAAATTAGAATGAAATAGGCTGTCTTTTCTGTAGGTTAACAGGATCCCTTAACCAGAAGAAGGGCTTAAAATATACGATATACTTCTTAGAAACTTTTAACAGTTTTACAAGGACAAAAAGTTGATTGCAGTCTATCTTGGGCAAGGTTCAAACCTTTAGAAACAGACTCACTTCTAGATAGCCTGACTGCTAACATTTGATAAAAACAAATTGGCTGCTCAAATGCCAGGAAAAAAACTTCCATCCCCATTCCACCTAGAAGTCCTTTCTTCCCTGCTCCCCCAGTAGAACAGCAAGAGTGAAGCATGAGAAAAAGAAAAAGTGGGGAACCCAGAATGAAGCCTGGCTTCTACCACTCCCTCTGTGACTGCCAATAGGAAAGATCGCTCAAGCTGCCCAGTGTAGGAGTTAAACTCCATCCCACCTCCACTTGCCTCCCATCAGGGAGGTCCAGTAATCCTGGCCAGAGGAGCAGAAACTGAGCAACAGGGAGGAGAGTTCATAGGTGACCCTGAGAAAGAAGAGGAGTGAAAGTGGAAGCATCCCATTTTTGGTCTCTGCTAAAACACAAGTGATGGTAGCTGAATCCCTTGTGATGGCAAGCTCAGAACAAATAGCTTTCCTTTTCTCATTTGGTAGGTCTTCAATTAGTTCCCTACAACTGTTATGCCCATTTTATAGAGATGAACTTTTAAATAGGGCCATACAAAAAGCAGTAAGGATTTGAACCCAATATCACTAGTTCTAGCAAAGACCAAGAGAAAACACAAAGAGGCTGTTGCCACCATGCTCCCAGACCATGTGGTCTGGCAATTGCTGAGCTTCTCAGGCCCCACATTGGGTGCCAAAAATAATGCTGGGTGGAGTACGTCATAAGACATGGGATCTTTGACTTGACCCTGAAATGATTTTCAGAACGGCAGGCAAAGTTTTAAAACAGAGTTTATTAGTGAGAAGAAGAGAGGGAAAGAGGAAGATTTATGTCGGAAAGACCTGCCATGGGCACAATTCTCATCTAATAAAGACTGCGCTTTTGCTTTACAATCATTGATATGCTAAAGAGGGTGGAGCACAGGTAACCACTGCAGAGAGATTGCCATCTCTCCACCTCTGATAGGTGGAGAGGCGGTCTTTTCCAGAACATGCATTTTGCCTTTGTAGGAGACTTGCCAGGTTTTTGAAAACACAAATTCATGAACTAAAAGGTGGTCTTATTATCATTTATATGGCTGATCAGTTAAGGGGTGAGGTTGAGCCTTTTACCTTCAACAGGGAACTTGAAGTATTTTTAGTAATGAATATGCTGACACATGAGCTGAAAAGTTGGGCTGTCTTATTCTTTTTTTTTTTTTTTTGATTTGGCGTCTCACTCTGTCGCCCAGACTGGAGTTCTGTGACCGCTCCCAGCCACCGCAGCCTCGACCTGCTGGGCTCCGGCGATCCTTCCGCCTCAGTCTTCCAAGTAGCTGGACTACAGGCGCATGCTACCATGCCCAGCTAATTTTTGATTTATTGTAGAGATGAGGTCTTGCCAAGTTGCCCAGGCGGGTCTCGAGCCCGCGGGCTCAAGCGATCCACTCACCTCATCCTCCCAAAGTGCGGGATTACAGGCTGAGCCACTGAGCCTGGCTGGGCTGTCCTATTCTTATATCTGATGGGATTTTTTTGGAATGGCCTAGGCGGTGGGGATCCCTCATGGGTCCATATTCCAGCCTGACCTGCAGTAAAGATGTAATAAGAAAAATGTCAGAACACTTCGTAAAACCTGTCTGCAAGAAATTTATTTATCTATGCCTAACCTGTACTAACTACCCCGCCTCACTGTTACTCCAAAAAAAAAAAAGTCTTTAATTAGCTGGACATGTTAGGCAGCTAAGGCAGGAAGATCCATTGAGGCCAGAAGATCAAGAACAGCCTGGACAACATAACAAGACCCTATCTCAACAAAATTATTTTTAAAATTAGCTGGGTATGGTGGTGTGCTCATGCAGATATATACACATCACCACCTCATCTTTTTTTTCTTCTAGTTTTACTTATCCAGTATCACAGTGATGTTTTACTTTATATTTGGCAGAAATCTTTCTAGATTTTCTCAAGAAAATGAAGGAGGAATTTCTGAAATTTTAGAGTTGTTTTACCTAGCTATTCTGTAAATCATGGTTTCTGTTTTTATCATATACTGTACTCAAATTTTTTCTCTCTTCAGGAAAAAAAGAGTTTTCATTTTCAGTTTGTTCTTCCCCTCCCTCCTCTTGTCTCTCCAGTTCAAACCATCCCCCCTTTTTTTATTCTCACACACTGAGGTGCTTTTTGCAGACTTTATTGCAACCTGACAGTGTTCTCAATATTTCCTTTGATGTTGTATTCTGAGCTACTTTAAAAAAAATGTATGAAATGTAAAATCTTTCTTTACTGGGCCAACATTTGAAATAAAAAGCAGGGCAACCACCTTCAAAGCAAACAATCTCCTTTTTCCTGTTGCATATTACAGCAGCAGGACTTATGTTGCTTGCTGTTTTCCAGCCTTTCATTCCTGAGGAGGTAGCTCAGCTGCTCCTGGGAGCAGTTGATTCCAGAGAATTGCTGATGGGTGTAACAAAGCACCCTAGAGTGTGTGTCAAAGCTGTGAGCAAACTTCCCTTTCCTTGCTGAAGTCTCCACAGAGAAATCATTTCAGTCCATGTATTCAATGACAGTTGAAGAGCCACATTTAGTAAGTGAAATACCCTAATCCAGTCATTGGGAAGCCACAGAAGTAGGCAACACTGTTTTCTATGACACAGTGACAATACAGTCAGAGAACTATTTCTCCAGTTGCAACTCAAGTGTCATGACTTACAGGGCTCCAGACCTATTCATATATTCAATTTATGCCAAAAGAAAGAAAATGCAGAAATAGGGTTGCCATTGCCATCCTAGGTATTGCCTTAAACTCTTAACAATGCATCTGAATTGAATTTGTCTGCCAAACCAGCAGACCAGTTGACTAGTATTATCAAACTTGGAGTCCCTTCCCTTTAAGGAAACTACTCAAAATTACAAATTAGGCTTAGCAGAGGACCGTGAAGGAAAAGGTTCTCTTTTATTTTCTACATATGGGTACTTGTTAATGGGATAACTTTGGAATTAGTGAGATTGGGTTCAAACCCTCACTGCTTTTTGTGTGGTCCTGTTTAAAAGTTCATCTCTATAAATTCCCTTATCTGTAAAATGGGTAAAACAGTTGTGTGGAACTAATTGAAGACCTGCCAGATGAGAAAAGGAAAGCTATTTGTTCTGAGCTTGCTATCAAAAGGGATTCAGCTACCATCACTTGTGTTTTAGCAGAGACTCAAAGGCAGGCATGGGAATGGGGAAACTCTATCATGAGAAGGGAAGGGAAGGCTTCAGGTGTGCCCTGATTAGAGGCTGTCAGCTTGGGGGAGCTGAAAACAGGCCAGCTAGAGGCAGGACACCCTGTGTCATTGGTTAGAGGGTACATTTTTGGCTTTCTATGGTTGGTGCTAAGTTGGAAGTGGAAACAAAAATGAGGGAAGTTGTCAGTTATTAATTAAGTTCTGGCTGTTTGGGGCCAATTATTACAGAAATTATCATTTATTTTCCTGGATTGTCATTGAAGATAGCAATATGGCTTTCTGCAAGTCTGACTTATTTTAGTAGGCTGGACTCTTGGGTTGTTTATTGTAGATAAAGAGTTGGTTTGCTGGGACAATAGCTACAGGTCTTGAAGAAAAGTTCTGTCTTATTATCTTTATGTTTATTGCCCATTTGTATATTCAGGCTCAGTGAAAAGCATTCATCACAGTGTAAACATGTAGTAGGTGCTTAGTACATAGTAAAATTTCAAGAAGCATTTGAAAACACTGCTATGTGATGCACTTTTCTCTTCCTTGTTAATCTGAATTGTACCCCACATCTTTAAAGTAAAAAAAAAAATTAAAGAAAAGTTTGTATAGTTCACATTTATTTCAATGTTTAATATTAGTGGTGTTTTGGGCTTTATTTATAAGGTTATAATTTGTTTATGACCAGAAATATGCTGTAGGAACATAACTCTTGTTTATATCAATTCGATTAAGGAAAATTAGTTCTGTTATATGATATTTTGCTGAAAGTCACAGTTTCCATAAACTTATCTGCAACATTAAGTAAGGACTTACTGTATTTCCTTCTTCTACTACCTATGGCATGTTTTCTTTGTCTTCAGCAAGCACCCTTGGCTGTTCATGGTTCTTTGGC
This sequence comes from Carlito syrichta, assembly GCF_000164805.1. Lineage (NCBI taxonomy): Eukaryota > Metazoa > Chordata > Mammalia > Primates > Tarsiidae > Carlito > Carlito syrichta. Next base: position 195,553 of record NW_007231877.1, on the reverse strand, counting down.
CAGGTAACACAAGCCTTCTTTCTTAAAGAGTCTGGGCTGTTAGAGGTCCTGGCTGAATTGGTTAGTTGTCATTTTTTGGTGCATTTGTCTTGATGTTAGTGCTGGAGTTAGAACCAGAAATTGGCAGATGTGGAGAAGCTCATGCTCATATAACTTTGTCCTTTTCTGTGAAATTATGCCAGAGTTGGAATGGTGTAGAAGTTATAGGCAAAACACCTTTGAGTTTCTTAGGAAGGTCTAAAATTGCCCATCCTGTTCATTTCACTTCTAGGAACTGTGTAAGCCTAAAAGAAACTCCAGGGGTCCTAACACGTTTCTGAAGTCATCCGGAGGTTAGTATGCCTTCTGGGGATATCAGTGAGTTGAAAGTCAACTCACTGATTTTGTTAAAAACTCAATAATAAAAAAACTCTTACAAGATGAGAGATGAAGCACCTTATCCTGAACAGGTGGTTCTTATATAAAGACAGGAATGACCATTTTGGTCACTTCCTGCCCCCAAAATACTGAATTCTGGAAAAAACATGCCAATGATCACATTAAATGGAATTTTAAAGACCTGTTCAGTGAACAGAAAAGAAAGGTGATGTGAAGTAGCTTCTTATTAGTGTCAGTGTGAAGTGGTGCCAAATTTGAACTTTAAATGCTAAACTTATTCAAATGATTTCACAGAAATATGTTCCAGGCCAGTTGGTTCACACCGGCTCTCAGGGACTGTACATCTCAAAGTGACAGGCAAAGCTGCTTGCATTTTGTATGGCAGAATCCCCAGAGACCAGAATTTCAGAGACAGGAGACTAGGCTTAGTATCCAGCCACGACTAGTGTGCACTTCATCCTCCAAGCATCCATTTATCCTTCCATTTGCTCATTTATTCATTCACTTAAACAGCATTGATTGGAGGCTGAGAGCTTACCAGGCACTAGAAATACAAAGCAAACCGCCTGCTCCTGCCTGAAAGAGCTCAAGGGTCTGATATAAAATCAGTGATGAACACAAAGGCAACTGGACACAGGATCTGACAAAACTTAATCATTCAATCATACTAACTGGAGTACATAATGACGACTAAATTCTCCGCCCTTAAAGAACTTGTGCCACAGAAAATCATGTACATACACTGAGATTATAAAAGAGAACACAGTGTAAGTCTAAAAGGAAAAAAATAAAAATTCCTTCCAGTGTTTCTGCCACCCATCCCTTCCAATCCAGCCTCATCGACGCAACTGCAAAACATGCTAGGTTCTGTCCGCCCTTTTAAAATAAATGCTCCCAATAATATTGTTCTTGTTTTTGAAATGAGAAAACAGTATCTGGTACAGGCTAAGTCACTTGCCTGAGATCATGACTAGCAACTGGTAAGTTGAAATTCAAACTCTCATTCACCTGACTTACATGTCAGTATTCATTCATTAGCGATCCATTGAATCAGAATGGGGATGGAGGTAGAGGCCTCCAAATCTGCAGTTTTTTGTTTTTTGTTTTTGTTTTTTGAGTTGGAGTCTCACTCTGTCGCCCAGACTGGAGTGCAGTGGCCGCTCCTGGCCACTGCAGCCTCGACCTGATGGGCTCCGGCGATCCTTCCGCCTCAGCCGTCCGAGTAGCTGGAATTACAGGCATGCGCTACCACGCCCGGCTGATTTTTTGATTTATTGTAGAGATGAGGTCTCACTGCCCAGGCGGGTCTCAAACCCGCGGGCTCAGCCAATCCACTCACCTCAGCTTCCCAAAGGCGCGGGATTACAGGCTGAGCCACCGAGCCCGGCTCAAATCTGCAGTTTTAATAAGTGTAGCTTGGTGAGCTGAGTTGGTGTCACAGGTAAAGCAAAGATTTACAAAGAAAGTAGATTAGAAAAAAGAGTTTATTCAGAAAGTAATCAGGAAAAGAGTTTATCCACTTCTCCAAGAGAGGAAAAGGGGGCCAGATGTTAAGAGAAGAGCATGGCCCCAAATGCTTGAGGCTGTGGGTTTATAAAGTTTCTTTTCAGGAGGCTGGAAATGGGAATTATTTTATAAAAAGCATTACTGTGCAATGTGATGGTGGGAGGGGTTGTCACTGCCATGGCGATTAGCTGTTCAGGACATCAGTGGCCTGAGTTTCAGGTCAGGGTCTGTAGACAAGAAAATTGGGCCAAGGTCTATAAAATAAAGTCTTAAGACAAAACTGTTAATTTTCGATGTCTTTGGATTTAGGGAACCAAAAGGTGCTTAGCTGGGGTGTGTTGTTTATGGGTGAGATAGCAGGAGACCTGGGAGCAGAAAAACATTCTTGGAGGAGATGGCAGGAGGGTTGGGGCAGAAGTAAAACATTACTAGGGGAGATAGCAGAAGGCTGGCACCATCATGACCATTCATTTATTTCATGTTGGAGACCAGGTGGTCTGTCATGTAAACAGAAAGACTGGACTGAGAGCTAGAAACAAATCCTCGGAGCAAAGATGTTAATTATAATTTCTTGGTGCCAGTGCCTGCGGGTAGGTCACAGCTTTACTTATCTGTGACTCTAGGCAGAGGAGTTAATCAAGCTTACCTCACAGCAAGGCAGTTAACAGAGTCTATTACAAAGTAAGACATTATTTACTATAACAAGACAAAAGTATGAGCCAACACCAGGTTGCCTGCCCAAAATGATGGCGGTATCTCCATTTTGGGTTGGGTCCTTTCATAAGTAAACACCCCACACAGTTCTAATTGGCCCTAAAGTGTGTGAATCCCTACTGCTTTATTCCAGTTTAACTCCTCCCTACTTCTGGCCTGAACCTTTGAAGTAGACTCCAAATGTGTTTCCACTTCCATTCTCTGCCCCTGCTGATGATTGATATTATTTTCTTGCATAGAAATCTTCAGATTCTTAGAAACATACCCTTTTGTCTAGGTATTGGAATTCTCGCACTCAGTTTTGATCCATTCTTTACTCTGGAATTCCTTGCTTTCACTTTAGGAATTTTCTATAGCCATGCTTTGCACTCAGAATACATATTGGACTTTCTTATCCCCCCTTGCTTAACTACCATCACTTCTTGGATTCCTACATCTCCAATCATACTTCTTATTCAATAACCAGTGTCACAGTACACAAATGATTTATGCTCACCACCAAAAGAAATAAAAATTCCTTCCTATAGTTACTTTAATGTTTTATATTGATATATATATATTATAGGCTACAATATATGTATTATATATGTATTTATATACACCAAATTTTCCTTTTTACCATCATGGTGCACAAATTTTCTTCCTGATTGGAGGCAGGCTCTTAGAAAACAGGCAGGAAAGCAGACTTGAGAATTCTTATGTCTTTCCCTTAGCTCCACACCTTTACAATAGCTTAAGGTGGGGTCCATAGAAATCGAACAGAAATCAGCCTAGTCAACATAGTAAAACCTCGTCTCTACAAAAATTTTTTAAAAATTAGCCGGACATGGTGGTGCACACCTGTAGTCCCAACTACTCGGGAGCCTGAACCTAGGAGGTTGAGGCTGCAGTGAGTCATAACGGTGCCACTGCACTCCAGCTTGGGTGACAGAGTGACAAAAACAAAAATAAAGAAATTGAATGGAAATCAAAATTCATTTTTGATTGATAGGTAAACATAACTGTTGGCTCCAGATACAAAACAATAAATTGCATTGGCCTATAAATTCCAAAATAAGGGATCAGATTAAGAACTAGTTGGTGGAGACTGGGCACACTGGCTCACCCAGCACTTTGGGAGGCTGAGGTGTGAGGATTGCTTGAGCCCAGGAGTTTGAGACCAGCCTAGGCAACATAGCCAGACCTCATCTCTACAAAAATAAAAACTGAAAAACCTGCTGGGTGTGGTGGTACAGGCCTGTAGTCCCAGCTACTCTGGAGGCTGAGGCAGAAGGATTGCCTGAGCCCAGGAAGTTGAGGCTGTGGTGAGCTGTGATGGTACTACTGTACTCCAGCCTGGGTGACAGAGTGAGACCCCAACTCAAAAAAAAAAAAAAAAGCACTAGTTAGACTAAAACAACAGCTCTAAGAACATGAAAAATATTCTATTTCTGTCTGAAGTAAAATGAACAGGCAGTAGATTTTACAATCCTACTTTTTTTTTCTTTGTTGAGTTGCTGTCTCACTCTGTCACCCAGGCTGGAGTGCAGTGGCATGATCACAGCTCTCCACAGCCTCGACCTCCTGGCTTAGGCAAACCTTCTGCCTCCCAGCATGCTGGTATTACAGGCATGAACCACTGTGCCTGGCCATACAATCCCACTTAATGCTATGAAAAATATATGAAATACAAGTGATTTGATTGGATAGTGTACCGTAATTAGCGTTATAAAAGAGAACTTAAAATGGAGTTAATATGCATTTAAATAACATAGTCACTCAAAGGAGAGAACAAAGTGCTTTTTTCTGTTAAAGAAATTTTTTGTTTGTTTGTTTCTCACACAGGGTTTTTTATTATTATAAAGTTTTGGGGTACAATTCAGGGTTAGGTATACAAACATTGATTATGCTGGTACCCTTGTTGATGAGGTATGCCCCTCCCTCCCCTAGCAGTTTCCCTCAATGCCAATCCCAACCCCCTTCTCTGACAGTTTCCCACTACCACCAATCCCTTTCTTATAGTATTATAATTGTTCAAGGACCGCTTATGAGTGCGAACATTTGGTTCTCTGTTCTTTGTTTCTATGATAGATCACTGAGTATGATTGACTCTAAATCCATCCATGTTGCTGTGAACTCCATATGTGTGTCCTTCTTTACAGATGCATAATATTCCATTTTGTATATGTACCACATTTTTAAATCCAGTCCAGCTTCGTTGGGTAGCATGGTTGGTTTGATGTTTTTGCTATCATGAATAGAGCTGAAACAAAATTAATGTGCTGGCTTTTTTGTTTCTTAAACATATTTTTTATTTTAAAATTGTGGGGTACAGTTAAGGGTTAGGTATACAAATATGCATCGTTCAGGTACCCTTGTTGATAAGGGGTGTCCCCCCGTCCCCAGACAGATATTGACTACCATTAATCCCACCACCTTTGCCCTCCCTGCCCCCCCATAGATTTCCACCACTGTCGATCCTTTTCTTATAGTATTATGATAGATGTTCAAGGTCCACTTATGAGTGAGAACAAGTGATACTCAGATCTTTGTTGCTGTGAAAGATCACTCGGTATTATAGACTCTAGTTCCATCCAGGTTGCTGCAAAATTCATGATTTTGTTCTTTTTTATGGCTGCGTAGTATTCCATCGTGTATATGAACCACATTTTTTTAATCCAGTCCTCTTGTGATGGACAGCATGGTTGGTTCCAGGTTCTTGCTATTGTGAATAATGCTGCGATAAACATGCGTGTGCAGGTATGTTTTGTATAGAGTGATTTGAGTTCTTCGGGTATATTCCCAGTAGGGAGAGTGCGAGTTCATATGGGAAGTCGATATTTAGAGCTTTTAGGAATTGCCATACTGCTTTCCACAGAAGTTGCACTAGTTTACACTCCCACCAACAGTGTATAAGTGTTCCCTTTTCACCACATCCTCTCCAGCATCTGTTATTTTTTGAGTTATTGATAATTACCATTCTGACTGGAGTTAGGTGGTATCTCAGTGTAGTTTTAATTTACATCTCCTTGATGATTAGTGATATGCATATATCGATTTGCATATTATTAACTAACTTTAAAGAAATATATAACTTCCCTCATGTTGAACATTTCTTCATGTGTCTGTTGGCCACTCGTATGTCTTCTTTTGTGAAGTGTCTGTTCATATCTTTTGCCCACTTTGTAATGGGGTTGTTTGTTCTTTTCTTTTCAGCACATTTGAGATCCTTATAGATCCAAAATGTTAGGCCTTTGTCAGACATGGAGTTGGCAAATACTTTTTCCCACTCTGTGGGCTGTCTTCCTGCTCTATTAAACCCTTAGGTATAGGAAGTTGTCCCAAATGCAGCTTTGATGGATTGTGCCTTTCTGAGAGTTTGTACTTTGTTGTACAAAACCTGTGGTTTTCTTCTATTGTATAGCTATTACCCACAGCTTAATACAGATATGAAGTAATTTGCAGAGATCTGTAAGTACTTTCTCTTAAAGATGAATGCCTAAAACCTTTGCTGGTTTTTAAATAAAATACATTGTACATTATCAGAGAAAAATAAAATACTGTTTATAGCTAACTATTCTTCTGACATGGGGGAGAGAATTTTGGCAGGGAAAGGATTAGCCTTAATTCAGCATTAGCTCTTCATAAAGGCCTAACTGCATACTTCCAAATCATATAGTTACATTTATTCAGATGTTTCCTGAGAGACTGTTTTTTGGCACAGGTTATGATCAGTAACTTCCATTAGAAAATAAGGATTTACAGTTTACCATATGTCGACTTGCATATCATTAACTGACTTTTTAAAAATATATAACTTCCCTCATGTTTCAAAAATAATTAGTTGATAAGTGACAGTGACTAAACTCCTGGAATTTCACTGCATGTAGCAATCAATGGTAAGACTTTTCTTTTGGCAGATATAGTTAATAAGTACTGTGTCTAATCATTGTCATTAACAAATTCTGATGTAATGCGGCAACCCTAAATCTGAGAGCTTGCCCTTAAGGTTTTTCATATATTCCAAAGAAGTCATCTAGAGGTCCAGCGGGGAAAGACATTGGTTTATTAGAACTTAGGAGGCACCGATGGCGGCTAGTTGGTGAAGAAATAGTCTGCACTGAAGGACAGTACAACAAGTGGTTTTATAGTCATGCAAGTTAATTATTCAAACTGCAACATAGTGGTTACAATCACAGTGAGTAAGGGTGCTGCCCACATTGTTCTCCACTCTGCTCATTTACCAGCACCCTGTGACTGTTGCTGGGTCTATACATATCCTTCAGATACCAACCTTGGACAGGGGCTACCCCCTGGGGAGAGGGGCAGAAAGAAGCCAGCTACAGGGGGAAAGAGTGAATGTCTGGATCATTACCCCATATCTGGTGATCCACATATCTACAAAGGAATGTGTTTTTATATACAAATTATAATCTTTTGGTTGAAAACAGTAAATTGTGCGATGATGTTGTAGCAGTTTTTCAGTATTAGTCCATGAATTGATAGTCTTTTGTTTGTTTGTTTGTTTTTGTTGTTTTTTTGAGTTGGAGTCTCACTCTGTCACCCAGACTGGAGTGCAGTGGCCGCTCCCGGCCACCGCAACCTCGACCAGCTGGGCTCCGGCGATCCTTCCGCCTCAGCCTTCCAAGTAGCCGGAATTACAGGCATGCGCTACCACGCCCGGCTAATTTTTTTTAAATTTATTGTAGAGATGAGGTCTCGCTGCCCAGGCAGGTCTCGAACCCACGGGCTCAGGCAATCCACTCACCTCAGCCTCCCAAAGGTGCGGGATTACAGGTTGAGCCACCGAGCCCGGCTATTTGATAGTCTTTTTAGTGGACTGAGTTCATGATGTTAAACCTATCTCTTTTTTTAATCAAACCCTTGTTAAAGGTCTTTACACATTTCAACTATTTTGCTTCCATGTGGTTTCCTTGTTTAAATAAAAGGTTGAGATACAGTTGTAAGGACTGGGAAATAGAAATTTCCAACTTTGTTAGTACACTCTGCATGAATGAGCCTGAATAAGTCTCTTAACCCATATAAGTGGCAGAGGAGATTATTGTTTCTTGTGAGAAGAAATTATGGTGCTCTGATATGTAATCCTCTCATGTCATGGTAATACAATATGTTTATTACTCATTGGCATGCTATTCTATTTTCTGTGCATGCATTTGCAGCATTTTTTTTTCTTCAAAATCCTTTAAATAGCTATTTGTTTCCAGTTTTAGCATTGGGAAGCAAGAACCTAGAGAAGAGACTTTTAAAAAGTTTTAAAGCTGGTCATGGTGGCTCATACCTGTAATCCAAACACTTGGGAGTCTCAGGCTGGAGAACTGATTGAGGCTGGAAATTTGAGACCAGCCTGGACAACAAAGCAGGACCCTATCTCTAAAAAAAAAAAAAAAAAAGAAAGAAAGAAAAATTAGGTGTGCCTGGTGGTGTGTGCCTATAGCCCTACCTGCTCAGGAGACTGAGCCAGGAGGATAGCTTAAACCCAGGAGGTCGAGACTGCAGTAAGCCATGATTGTGCCACTGTACTCTAGCCTTGGCAATAGAGCAAGACCCTATCTCCAAAAAAAAAAAAGTTTTAGTTATTTATTTGAAAAGATGTGTCTGCATTCCACCTCTTCTAATACATGTATTGTTATAGGTGACATCTGTGAGCTTTGATGCTTATCTGTATAATGCTTATATTAAATATATAAAAAGTAATCTTCATCAAAATTACCTTAGTACAACTGGAAGTTTAGACTTAGACTCTGACTGAATTAGAGCCAAGCTCTGCTGCCTCATATATTACCCATGCTCTATTATTATTAGAAATGTGAGTTATCAAGTAAGCAGATTATTTTATGCACCACTCCTTAAGGGAAAAAATACCCCAAATTATAGTGGCAACATAGGCTTACATCAAGGTTATAGTCTAAGGCACAAGGCATGACCTGGAATCAGAAGACTTCATCAAATTCCCTTCTCCAACATTTTGCTTACCACTTCCATCTGAATCAATGGGAGTGCTTATTAAAATGCATCTACTTAGGCCTCATCTCAGCCTTTCTAAATTGGAATCTCAGAAAATGGGGTTTAGTAAAGAATAATTTGTATCAAGCTTTTCAAGTGATTCAAATGCTTACTAGCATTTGTGAACCATCCCTGACTTTTTGTATTTTTAGTCCTGATTCATTCATTCGCTAGTGCAACTGTGTATGTGTGTGTGTGTGTGTGTGTGTGTGTGTGTGTGTGTGTGTGTGTGTGTGTATGAGTTGGAGTTTCACTTTATCGCTCAGTCTGGAGTGCAGTGGCATGCTCACGGTCACTGCAGCCTTGACCTGCTGGGCTCAGGCGATCCTTCCACCTCAGCCTTCCAAGTAGCTGGGACTACAGGAGTGCATCACCCTGCCTGGCTAATTTTTTATTTATTTATTGTAGAGATGAGGTCTTACCAAGTTTCCCAGGCTGGTCTTGAACCTGTGGGCTCAGGCAATCCTCTTACATCGGCCTCCCAAAGTGCTGGTATTATAGACATGAGTTACTGCACCTGGCCTATGCAACTGTATTTATTGAACTACATTTCATTGCATGGTATTGTGCTAGTTAGCATGTGAGGACTAATACAGTATAAAATATAGCCTCTGTTTGAAGAGTTGGACTAGCTAGTCAGTGTAACAAGATGTGTACTCAATTTTTATATATAACCCCAAAGTTTTTGGATTCAGAGCTAAAGTAGCAGTAACAGTCTTAACATGTAACATTCAGAATAAAAGAGACATCATTCTGTTCCGGTCATACCACTTGAAGCAATAATCTCCCCTAACCATTACATTATTAAGATGGCTCTGTGAGGCAGAGCAAATATTATTTAATAGAAGAAAAAAACTGAGTCTCAGAGCTGTCAAGATACGAATTCAGAACAGCTAACAGCAGATCAGATTTAGTTTCCAGGTTTTCTAACTCCTAACCCAGGGTTCTCACTATGCCTGTATTATACCGCATATAATTTATTTTGTTTCTTAAGCTAAGACAGTCTAGAAATAGAAGAATTTTTAAAAGGTAAAATTATTTCAGTGATAAACAGTTCCATTGAAATACAGACAAAAAATAATTCCAAATCAAACTCCTTTCCTGTCAACAAGTATTTTACATTTAGCCACCAAGCTGTCAAGCAAGAATTCTGTTCATTAAAAATGTGAGTGAGGCAACCCCTTCGGGTGTCCTCCCACAGTGGGAGCTTTTCTGTCCTTTCAATAAACCCTACTTTCTCCAAAAAAAAAAAAAAAAAATGCAAGTGAAGTCCTACATATGGGCATATGGTGACTATGTTAAGAGAAAATATGATGGTTAATTTTGTGTAAACTTGGTTGGGCCACAGAAATACATTTGTGAAGGGAGACCCAGCATCTTTGAAGAGCTCTGTGATCGCTCTTCCTGTAGAACAGAATTTACAGTGGGAGCTACTGCCACTGAATTGGAACACCTAAATGCAATGGGAGTAATTGAACTCTAGAGTGGCAGAGGTCAAGTGGCAGCACTCAACCGCCAAAGGCAAGGTGGGCATGGTTACCTTAATGAGCAGCAGAGTCAAAGCAGCAATGGAAATGGACTGACTTGCTGAGACCCGTGATGTTAGCTAATGGATCATGCTGTCGTAGGAATAAAGTGGATGGAAATTCTACTAAATCCTCACTTGAACTGTACAAGCAGAAAAGTTCTGGGTCAATTGAACAAAACGTCTAGCTTTAGTCATAAAAGCATGGTCACAGTCCCCAAGTCCATTCCCAGACTTGAGCCAGTTTATAGACCCAGAACCCCTTGAATGAAGGGAAGGCCAGATCACTTGAGGAAGGACCTCAATACACTGTCACAAATTTAAATTGGTTATCTTTCTCCCAGCCTTCCCTAAAGGGACCGTTGACCCTTTACCAGGGAGACTGTGAGTTGGGAAAAAAAGAAATAACCACACCTTTGGGGGTAACTATACCTTGATCTGAACTGACATTAATTCCAGGAAACCCTAAATGTTACTGTGGCCCTCCCGTCAGAATAGGAGCTTACAGAGGTCAGGTAATCAATGGAATTTTAGCTTGGGTTGTCTCGCAATGGGCCCAGTAGACCCTCAAACCTATCCTGTGGTCATTTCCCAAGTTTCAGAATGCATAATTGGAATAGACATATTCAGTAACCAGCAGAATCCCCACATGAGTTCTGTGACCAGTGGAGTGAGGACTATTATGGTGGGAAAGGTCAAGTAGAAGCAAATGGAATTGCCTCCTCTATCTAGAAAAATAGTAAACCAAAAGCAACACCACATTCCTAGAGAGATTGCAGAGGTTAGTGCCACCATCACAAGTGGTGCAAGCTTCTCCAGAAAGCTCTGTATGCTCTGAATCAGTGTCTAATATTTGATGCTGTTTCTCCTATAGTCAGGATTCACAGGTCCAAGATGAAGGGAGTAGAAATAGGAGTGCCTCTAGTTACCCACTAGGAAAATTTTTTCTGTCCCCATGACATTATGTCCTGCTGGGTTAGAGGTCTTAACTCCAGAGGGAGGAATGCTTCTATCAAGAGTCAAAACAATGATTCTATTGAACTGGAAGTTAAGACTGCCACTGGAAACTTTGAGCGCCTGATGACTGAATCAACAGGCAAGGGAAGGATACCATGCTGGCTGGGGTGGTTGATCATGACTACTAAGGGAAAATTGAACTGCTACTCTGCAGAGGAGTTAAGGAGAAGTATGTCTGGATACAGAAGATCCCGTAGGGTGTTTCTTGGTGTTACCAAGCCCTGTGGTTAAGGTCAATTGAAAACTGCAACAACTCAATCCAGGCAGGACTATTATGGCCTAGATCCTTCAGGAATGAAAGTTTGGGCCACCCCTCCCCGTAAAAAACCACAGCTAGCTAGAGTGCTTGTTGAAGACAAAGGGAACGTGGAATGGCTAGCGGAAGAAGGTGGTCATAAGTACATGCTATGATTATATAACCAGTTACAGAAATAAAGATAGTAATTGTAATGAATATTTCTTCCTTACTTTCTCATGAATGTGTATGTGTGTAGCAAATATCTTTTTCTTTCTCTGCTTATCTCCTTAACCTGTAATGTAAGATTTATTGACTTTATGTCATAGTATTTGGCGTCGCTAACTTTCCATTATAGTATTTAAGTTGTGGAATATCAAGGAAAAGAGTAGACATCAACCAAGGACTTTGCATCTTCTGGGGAAAGGGTTGGGCATTTTTGTTGTGTACAGGATAGTTGTCGCATATTAGATGGAATTATGACTTTGTCATTGTCTTTAACTGGAGGTTTTGTATGGTTTAAGGAAATGCATATTGATGCCAGGCTGACAAGGGGTAGAGTTGTGATGGTTAATTTTGTATGTCAATTTGGATGGGTCACAGGGCCCAGACATTTGGTCAAAAGTTATTCTGAATATTTCTGTGAAGGTATTTTTTTGAATGAGATTAACATTTAGATTGGTGGACTTTGAGTAAAGCAGATTACCCTTTATAATATGAATGAGCCTCATCCAATCCATTGAAGTGTTTATGGAACAAAGACTCATCTTACCAGAGCCGAAAGGAAGTATGCCAACAGATGGCCTTTGGATTCAAACTACAACTCTTCTCTGGGTTTCCAGCTTGCTGCCCTACCCTGCAGATTTTGAACTTGCCTTGCCAATTGTGTGAGTCAATTCCTTAATTTCTTAAAATAAATTTAGTAAATATTTCTCTCAAGATATATATATGTGTGTGTATGTGTGTGTGTGTGTGTGTGTGTGTATGTGTGTGCATATATATGTACACAGTATATATGTATATATAATACATATATGTACATATACATATATCTGGATTGATTTATCTAGCTATCTATTGCAGATAAACAGACAGACAGACATTCTGTTGATTGTATCTCTGGAGAACTCTAAACTATTACAATGATAATCCATGTCATCTTTTACAGAGAATAGGAAGCATCAAAATTTACATTTGATTGTGGCTCTCTTGATATCATTTTATAATCATATGCTGACTGATGTTTGACTTACCTCTTATAAACAATAACAATACCTTGCATTTTTATAATGCTTTACCATTTAACAAGGATGTTTACATATTCATTGCAGTGTATAGTGCATAGTAGACACACTCAATACACGTGTTTCAATTATGTTGAAATGATAGATTTAGGTCATATCATTTTCTTTTTATTTCTGTTAAACTTGATTTTTAAAAAAACTTATGAGCTAAGCAGAAGCAAACTAGGAAGAATGTATTGTGGTGATTGCTAAATTTGGTGTTTTTAAGGCCAGCCTGTACTGTCTCTTCCCAACTGGGACTGTTTCCAAATTGTTTTTCCTTGACTATGGAGAGCTGCTAATTCATTTAGTGAGGACTGTTCCCAACAACTGCCCACAATACCCCAGGGGGTTTATATTCCTCCACTAAGAACTTAAAAGTTCTCCTAGAAAAGCTGCATATAGAAAGCCCACAGAAAATGATATCTAAGTTCATTGCTGAATTGTTTAATTTGGAAACTGTCAGGAAACTTAAGCAATAAAAAAAGAACTTTTTTTCACTAAGTGCTTGACAAATAGATATGTGACTGATACAAAAAATTTTAAGGCTTAGATTAATGAGGTCTCTGTTGTTCATCATAAAAGACTTGTTCATATTTTCACACGTGTAAAAATTAAGAACCAGTATCATACTTTTATGCAATAAAATGGGAAGATATAACAGATATATTTGCTTCATTATAAAAGTTTACTCCAGAATTTAAAAGGTTGATATGAATTATTATCAAGAGTTATTTTACTAACAAATCAAAAAAATTCATGCCTTCTGTTTATGTGCATTTGTGTGTGTATTAGTTTGCTCTGGCTGGCCGGGCTTCGTGGCTCAGCCTGTAATCCCAGCACTTTGGGATGCTGAGGTGAGTGGATTGCCTGAGCCCGTAAGTTCGATATCAGCCTGGGCAAATGGCGAGACTTCGTCTCCACAATTAAAAAAAAAAAATTAGCTGGGCGTGGTAGTATGCCCTGTAGTTCCAGCTACTTGGAATGCTGAGGTGAAAGGATCGCCGGAGCCCAGCGGGTCAACGCTGGGGTGGCCATGAGTGTGCCACTGCACTCCTGCCTGGACGACAGAGTGACTCCAACTCAAAAAAAACCAAAAAAAGAGTTTGTTCAGGCTACCACAACAAAATGCCATAGACCAAGTCACATAAACAACAGACATTTATAGTCTCATAGTTCTGGCGGCTAGAAATTCAAGATTGAAGTGTTGTAGTTTCTGGTGAAACCTGTCTTCTTGGCTTGCAGACTGTTGTCCTCTCCCTAGGGTGTACTTACATGGCCTTTTCTCTGTGCCTGCATAGAGAGCTCTCTTCCTTTTCTTATGAGGACATCAGTTATATTGAATTAGAGCCCCACCCTTATGACCTCATTTAACCTTAATGACCTCCCAAAGCACACATCTCTAAATACCATCACACTGTGGGTTAGGGCTTCAACATAAGAGTTTTAGGCAGATATAATTCAGTCCATAACAGTGTGTAACGTCAGTTGGACCACGCTTTTAAAAATGATTCAAATATATCTTAAACTAAGGAAGCTTGTTTTGCAAAATTCTTTATATTTTATAATGTCCACAGCAAAAGAAGAGACTGTGAAATATTGGCTGTCATTACTTTCTAATAACCTTTTTAAAAGTATGTATTATTGAATTACCATTCTAAAATTATGAAACTATATTACAGACATGAAACAAAATTCTTAGCCTTTAAACCTACCACACTATTATACAACTCCTCTCATGTATTTTATTATGGGTTTTTTTTTTTTTTTTTTTTTTGAGTTGGAGTCTCACTCTGTCACCCAGACTGGAGTGCAGTGGCCGCTCCCGGCCACCACAGCCTCGACCTGCTGGGCTCCAGCGATCCTTCCACCTCAGCCTTCTGAATAGCTGGAACTACAGGCCCGTGCTACCACACCCGGCTAATTTTTTGATTTATTGTAGAGATGAGGTCTCGCCAAGTTGCCCAGGCGGGTCTCGAACCCGCGGACTCAGGCAATCCACTCACCTCAGCTTCCTAAGGCACGGGATTACAGGCTGAGCCACTGAGCCTGGAGGATTTTTTTTTAATTCTCTTTTTCTTTTCTTTTTTTTTTTTTTGAATGCAAGTCTTACTCTGTTGTCCAGGCTGGAGTGCAGTGGTACAATCACAGCTCACTGCAATTTCAACATCCTGAGCTCAGGCAATCCTCCTGTCTCAGCCTCCCAAGTAGCTAGGACTACATGCCCACACCACTACTCCTGGCTAATTTCTTCATTTTTTGTAGCGATGAGGTCTTGCTATGTTGTCCATAATGGTCTCAAACTCCTGGGCTCAAGTGATCTCCTCGCCCCAGCCTCCCAAAATGCTGTGATTTCAGGTGTGAACCACAGTACCTGGCCTGTAAATGCTTTTTCTTAATTTCTTAATTCACAGAATTTCAATGTTTAATTTTGATAAAGTAGAACAACTTTCATTTACTGAGTTTCATATGACAGCATTCATTTTTTTCATTGGAACTGCCCATATTATTGTGACCATTTTCAACCAAGACTCCATTTGTCTACATGAGATTTCAACAAACTTTTGAAGATTCTCTCAATCTTCAAAAAAGCCAACAGAATTGCCGAGAGATGAGATTGACTCGATTATCCATAGAACCATTCATATACTGCAACCAAGATTAAACAGCTTTATTCTCAGCTGATCCCATATTGGTTCAATCCCCATGGTTGAGGGAAATTGAGAGGGTCAGGCTATGTGAAAGCTGAGGTTATAGGCTAATTTATAGCAGAGATTGAAAGAAATTCGGTGAAAATAAAAAATGTGAGAAATCTTCCTCAGCAAAAATTCTTCTTCACCTCCACTTTGAATGTTATCATGATTTGCCACACATGTAATTTGCTTGGGTAAAGGTACTTGATTATGAATAATTCAATATAGATAAAATAGGAATTGGCAGTGGGTCCATATTTGCACTTAGCTTCTCAAGAGGAAATTTGACTTTTTAATAGGATGTGTTGATTATTGTAAAAGAAAAATCAAAGAAGGCTCTAGAACAATGGTTCTCTGAAGGAGGTGTTTCCCATCCCCCACCCCCCCCACCACCCCCACCCCCTAGAGTACATTTAGCAAAATCTGGAGACATTTTGAGTTGTCACACTTGGCTGGTGGGATGAGGGTGGGGAAAGGGGTTATGACCATCTAATGAACAGAGGCCAGAGATGCTGCCAAACACTCTACATTGCACTGGACAACCTCCACAACAAAGATTTATCTGACTCAAAGTATCAGTAGTGCCAAGATCAAAAATCCCTGGTTGAGAATAAGATTCCTAAGAGGCAACACATCTTGTTCCTTCTTTAAAATGTATTTTTTTCCCAAAGACTACCAGATATTTGGATATTCTTGTTTCTCTGAGTTGTTTGAATCATAATTTTTTATTTTCCAGAAGAACCACCTAAAGAATAGCTAGAGTTCCCATATGCTGAAACCTGCAACAGATGTATAACTTAGCATGCTTATTTAATATTTTTATATCTGCTCTCTAGATGTTAAATGAGAAATGAAAATAGCCCCATTTAACTGCCAAAGGGAGAATAAAAACTGTCTACCTCTACTTATGGTCATGGAAAGCTGGTGATATTTAAGGAGAAAAAAATACTCCAGAAGTGAAATGAAGACTCTAACCTGCATAAAACCTGTTTATTACTATTCCCAGTGCCTAGACGATGGCTGGCATATAGTAGTCATTCAATAAAAATAAATAGATTAGCCAGGTGCGGTGGCTCACACCTATAATCCCAGCACCAACAGAGGCCGAGGTGAGAGGATTGCCTGGGCCCACCAGTTCAAGACCAGCCTGGGCAACTTGGCTGAGACCTCATCTCTACAATAAGTCAAAAAATTAGCTGGGTATGGTGGCGAGTGCCTGTAATTTCAGCTACTTGGAAGGCTGAGGCGGAAGGATCATCTGAGCCCAGCAGGTCAAGGCTGCGGTGGCTGTAAGCGTGCCACTGCACTCTAGCCTGGTCGACAGAATGAGACTCGAACTCAAAAAATAAAAAATACATAGACTGACTCCCATAGTCAGTCTTCTTTTTTTTTTTTTTATTCAGCCATCAGATATTCCTCATTATACAGGATGATTGGGAGGGCTAATATTCTGGAGATTGTCAAAGTGCCACTTCTACTTCTCACAGATTGTAACATGAGCATGAGGGCTAGGAAATTATCCTTATCTGCACTGGTAGTCTGAGAAGATATGACCCAGTCAGCTGTTCTAATATAGAACAGCTGGAGAACCTTATACAGTGGCATAGACTCAATTACCAAATGTAAAATTATTTTAATTTTTAAAAAAATAATTAATTGCATTAATGAATTATATTATGGGGTTTTTTTTTTATTCCTGTACCTAACAAAGTTATAACATATGAAATTGGGTTTCAGGGAACCAAATTTTGCATAGGAGTTTCTGGGGCCAAGAGTCAAGCTATCTCTCTCTCTCTCTCTCTCTCTCTCTCTCTTTTGTTTTTTTAAAGTCAGAATCTTGCTCTGTTACCGAGGCTGGAGTGCAGTGGCAAGATCATTGGTACTGCAGCCTTGACGTGCTGGGCTGAGGCAATCCTTTTGTCTCAGCCTTCCAAGTAGCTGAGACTAACTGGGCGTGCCACCATGCCCAGCTAATTTTTTAATTTACTATAGAGATGAGGTCTTGCCAAGTTGCCCAAGCTGGTCTCAAACTCCTGGGTTCGGGTAATCTTCTTGAGATTAACAGGGGCGTGTTGCCATGCCCAGCTAATATTTTGATTTATTATAGAGACAAGGTCTTGCCACTGCAGTGGCTCAAGCCATATCTTGAGAGTGGAAACAAGAAGTAGAAGAGACATCTCTGACATAGATTTGATCTGGGAAGGAAGAATTCTTTTTGACACTTTTCACAATCACGTGAATTGATTAGAATCATAGTGACAACTTCTCTGCCACTTACTTGTGACAATAAAGTAACAAGGGCCAGAAGATCCTGGTTTATGTTTTGTTTTCCTGTCAAAGCACTCAGTGTACTCTGCCATGGTTTTTCTTGTGTTTGGAAATATTTGGCCCCTGGACAGAGCAGGCAAATTCCATTCTTTGGGGGACACATTGAGTTTTCCTTTGTCCAACAAGATCATTAGATATATCTTACTTTCTACATTTTTAAAAAAGTGTTCTTTATTTCAATAGCTTTAAAGGGTACAAATTATTTTCGGTCACATAGTTGCCTTGTATATTGACAAAGAAATCTGGGCTTTAAGTGTACCCACTGCCCTTACTTGTGCACATTGTACCCGATAGGCCATCTCCCCACCCCCGTTCCCCTTCAAATTTTAAATCATGTGTTGCAAAACTGTGACTGGGACCAGAATATCTTAGCAGTATGTTTGCATTTCTAGATATTTTCACTAGGATATATGATATTACAAAACAAGTATGTGACATCTTCAGAACAAATTAGGTTAAGTCACCCTATTTAGACTCCGTTTTCCTCCTGTATTTTCCTGTCAACCATGTTCATTTCTGCCTAATATTATGTAAAGCAATAAGGTACCTAAATATATATATATATATATATATATATATATATATATATATATATATATGAATTGGCAACATTTATCATCAAGCACAGTTACATTTGGTGAAAATACTTGGCTGTTGTGATTAATTCAGTTATACATTGTCTCTTCTCCCATTTACAAAAGAGAGTATATAAACTATGTAAGATAGGACATTTACAAATAAATGTCAAAAGGAAAAGCTAGAAACCATTAAGAGCAAAAATATAAAACCAGTGACTAGACTAATAGCCAATATTTGAGTCTATTCTATCAGCAACTTATATTTTTAATGGTTTTACATGTATTAACCCATTTTATTTTTACCATAGTGCTACTAAATAGATACTTTTGTTACCTCCATTTTACTAATAAGGAAACTGAAGCACAGAGAGATGAATTATTTGCCTGAGGTCACATAGCTAACAAGTGGTAGAACCAGGATTTGATTTCAGACATTCTCGCTTAGAATTTCTATGCCTTTATGAATTTCACAGCAATTTGGATGGACTTAGAGTCTATAATACTGAGTGATCTATCGCAGAAACAAAGAACTGAGTATCACATGTTCTCATCCATAAGGGGGCCTTGAACAATTATAATACTATAATACTAGAAAAGGATTGGCAATTGTGGGAAACTGCGGTGGGGGGTGATTTTCAGTAGAGGGACTCTACCGGGGGAGGGGGGACACACCTCATCAACAAGGGTACCTGCATAATGAATATTTGTATACCTAACCTTGAATTGTACTCCACATCTTTAAAATACAAAATTTTTAAAAAAGAACTTCTGTGCTAATCTAAAATGCTTCTATGCTTGGAACTAAATTGCTCAGTTCTAAGAATCTAAATTGTTTAGAACTTCTATGCTATCTAAACTGCCTTCCAAACTTGGGGACACACTATTCAGACCTTCAAGTCAGGCAAGACAAGAATATTCAATATTTTCTCCTACTGCTAAGTTCTTGAGAAAGTCATTGGGTGGATTGTAATATGAGCAACATAATGTAACATGACACAAAAAAATTATTAATTGTCATTTCACAAGATTCAAAAGTGTTCAATATTTCTCACACCAATTCTCAATAAAAGGGGCTTCAATAGTAAGTAACTCAGTGAGCACAAATCTGATGTGATTTGAAGTCCAGATTTCCTAAAGTTGATGATTGAATGTGATTTCTGTTATTGATCCCTCTTTTATTTACTTTATAGTACATGTAATATTCTGTGATTATCTTTATATATTGATTTGCCTTTCATGTATGGCTGGTATCCCTGCTAGAGTGACAGCAAGGGCCTGTCTGCCTTGCTCATCTGTATGTCTTCACAACTTAGCATAGAGTCTGGCACGGTAGATGCTCAGCATTATTTATTGAGTAAATAATCCCCCCAAAGGCAAAGAGTTCCACTTCAAGATCCTTAAACTATCAATTATGACTATGAGAAGCCATTGATTCTTAAGGAGTTACTAGTAGATTGATCTGGACCGTAGTTCAAGGGCAGTGTGTTGACACTTTGACATGTTTTATCTTCTATGTAAGCCCTGTTGTCAGGACCAGTGCCTGGAATTGCATTCTGTAGGATTCACTCAAACCCTGTCAGTCAGTGCCTTTCTACAGTTGATACAGTTAGTGGACAGAAGGGAAGTTCTGCCCCCACACCTCCAACACTGCTTAGTTCAAAGCTCTCTGCCTCTGCCTCTGATCAACAGTCTTCAGCATGAACTGAAAGACAAAACACTTTCTGTTGCATATTTTACAGCACGTGTTGCTTTTCATGGGTGTCGCAGGTTCTGAGTGCTGCAAGTGGCTTCTTGCTACCAGATTTGCTAACACTTTCCCTGTGCTCCTGAAAACAAGGGCCTTATGTGGACTCAGCTAGCACTACATTGCAGCCGGTGCTACTTCAGGGGATGCAGAGCCTGTGAACTGTGGCCTCCCTTGCTCAGCCTCCTCTGCCTTTGCTTTTGCCATGTCTCGAGCCCACGAGCAGCATATGAGGGGAAGGCTGTCACTCGACCCATTTTCAGCTCAAGAAAGAGAATACCATAACTGTGTTGTTTGCTCCAATATTTTTTCTAAATGAACCTGAAATTCAAATACAAATTATATCCTAAGTTTTAAAAATGTGACAACTGTTCTAAGCTTTGGTTTCACAGGCTGTGGGGCCCTCCTAGCCTTTCCTCTCACATGCTGTGACACTGCATTCCTTTTATTTCCCACCGTATACTGTGCCACACCACACCTTGCTCTTGCTCTTTACAGAACACCCTGACCCAGCCCTTCTCTGCCTTCAACTTTCAGCTCAAATGTCACCGCCCACAGATGTTTTCCTGAAATTTCCAGACCCTGCTGTGTACCTCTCCTTTGTGCTTTCTGTGTTTTGGCACCTAAGCATGTATATTGAACGATCTCTTCTATGTGTCTGTTTCCTCCACTAGACTGAAAGCAATTTCTTGAGAGCAGGAACCATGTCTTACTCACTTCTTGCCCACAATCCGTCGCATCTAGTCTAGCATGTAGAGGGAGCTCAATAAATATCGACTGAAATGAGTTGTGTTGCCCAAAAGCTGTGATGTTCTTACTCTGTCTGACCTATTTTTTTCAGCATTCAAAACTCCTGGAGGCACCAGAAACATTTTACAAGTGATTTCGTATTTTAGAACTTCTGAGAATATAATATTTTGTCATTGCTTTTCCTCCTCAGGAACCTCTTTCTGGAGCTGTTGAAGAGAAAAGGAGCAATTATGTCCACGATTGCAGCTTTCTATGGCGGCAAGTCCATCCTCATCACGGGGGCCACGGGCTTCATGGGCAAAGTGCTCATGGAGAAGCTGTTTCGCACCAGTCCTGACTTGAAAGTCATTTACATCCTTGTGAGGCCCAAGGCTGGCCAGACACTCCAGCAGAGGGTATTCCAGATCCTAAACAGTAAGGTATGCTTCATAGGAAAAGCTTGCATAATGGGCAATGCCTTAGGACAAGATGATTCACTACAGTGTTCCCTTATAGGCCCCAATTGCAAGTGGGGACCAGGCTATCTGTGCAGGTAGAAGAAAGACAAAACAAGACAACTTCCAACACCTCTGTAATCTATGGTGATTTCCCAAAAGAGGAAAGATTGCTTAGACTCAGTCCAGGGCAGGTGAGGAGATCGTTAGTGTTCTGGAAACTACAAAGTAAGCACGAAAATACGAAAGCCCCCAGAGTGGACACTCTAGGCTTGAAATTTTCTGCAATTCACCTGAACTCATCACTAATTTTCTTCTAAATTTAAGGTGGTTCCCCCAACCCAAAGTTTTTGTATAGTCTTCTGTTCTATTCTATTCTATATGGAATAGATATGATTACTAAGTAGCCACGTGGTAATACTTTCAGTTGTCCAAATTCTGCAAGGTTTAGCTGTTATATATTTCGTTAATGGAAACTTAGTAGTTCTATTATCCCGTGAGTTCTTCTAAGGAAAAAGATTGAAAATGAAATACTATATCTGTGAATGAGCATTTGGATATCAAACCATCTCTCCCCTCAAAAAAAAAAAAAAAAGACATCATGCATATCTTCTCATGTTTTAATTTATACATTTCAAGGCAGGATAGGCTTTGATATCAAACATATCTAGGTTCAAATTCTGGCTTACCAATTTGTTGTTACTTTAGCCCTTAAACTTCAGTTTTCCAATGTTTACAATAAAAACAACAACTATCTCCCGTAGGAATTAAGTGACAAAATGTATGTGTCTGGGCCATAGAGCCCTTTGGAACATATAGGATCATGTAAAGCTGGCAAAAGGAAAAGTCAAAGATTTTTTTTTTTTTTTACAAAGACTCCTTTCCAGTGTGTATATACAGGTGTATTTGAGAACACAGCACATTGCAGACTGCCCAGAGACACTGATGATCAAATTCACCTGTGGGCAAAAGGATGAAATTTCTGTACAAAATATCATCAAGCCAACTGGAAAAGCCTCTCTTGCATCTCATGGCTTGATTCAGCAGTGGGACAAATAATAATAATAGCTAACTTTACAGGATACTTAGTACATGACAGATATTACTCAAAGAGTTTTTCATACCTTACCTCATGTTTCTTTGCAACAACCCTGTGACTTAAGAACCATTAATATCCTTGTTGTATAGATAGGGAAACAGACCCAAAGTGTTAACTTACCAAGATTCCCCACCTGCTAAAGGGAGAGTCAGCCTTCAAACCCTTACCATTTGACTCCAGGGCTGACCTACTTACTCCTGCCCCACGCTGCCTTCAGGATAACTAATGGTTCTTAAAAATAAGAACCAAAGGCTGATATGACAAAAAACCAAAACTTAGAATAAAACTCCCATATCCCTCATCACACAGATTTGCTCAGTTCTCTATCCTAACAGGCTTTGTTTTCATCACATAGCAGATATCCCTCTTTGGTCTGGTAGCTTTGTGGTCAGCTGTGGATTTCTGGATAAACGCTGTGGCAGAGAGTCTTGTGGTCAGCACAGTCTCTACCTACTGCGCTTTTCAGTGCCTTGTTTTTGATAACACAGCAACATTGCTTTTGTTCTGGAAATGATTATACTGTGTATCACTTATCTGTGAAACTGCTTTGCAAATCTCCACACCTGTTGTCTATTTATTGGCTATTTATTGTCAGCTGCTGACTTTTACGAACAGTGATTCTTAAGGTGTGGTTCCAAGGCCAGCACCATTAAGATCACTTGGGAACTATCTGTTGCTATCAGATGGTACTTAAGAGCACAGGCAGGCTGGGTGCAGTGGCTAATGCCTGTAATCCCAGCACTTTGGGAGGCCGAGGTGGGAGGATCAAGTTGAGCCTAGGAGTTGGAGACAGGCATGGACAATACAGTGAGACTGGACATGATGGTGTGTGCATATAGTCCCAACTACTTGGGAGGTTGAGGTGGGAGGATCACTTGAGCCCAGGAGTTTGATGTTGTGGTAAGCCATGATCGTATCACAGCATGCCAGCCTGGGTGACAGAGTGAGAATCTAACTCAAAAAAAAAAAAAAAGATCCTAGCTTCAGAGGTAGATTGACCTAGGTTTGAATCTCAGTACTGCCAATTATGAGCTGTGTGATAATGAGCAAGATACATATCTTGCTGAGCCTTGAGTTCTTTATCTGTAAAATGTGGTATAATACCTTGCTCACCCAGGGAGAGTCAGTCTCTGTCTCTGTCTCTTTCTTTCTGTCCCTCTGTCTCTGGCTCTCTCTCTGGCTCTCTTTCTCTCTCTCACCCTGTCTCTGACTCTCTGTCTCTGTCTCTGTCTTGGATTTTTGAATCCAAGTTTTTATTAAGTTATGCTAATTAGAGTTTATTTATCAGGATTTTATCTTTTTTTCCATAAATTTTTCCCTTAAAGAATTTTAGGAAGAAAGGAATTTGATGTACATAATATAGCCGAACAACCTACCTGTGGTAAATCACCATGTCTACACCTGACTATTAAAAAATAAGCCACTGGTTATGCAAATACCTACTTTCCTGGCACTATGTGGAATCTGATATCTGTAAAGAGATTTTTCATGGAAAAAAATTATCTGCTTAATTTCATATCTGGGCATTTCAGTCTTGGAATGCTATTGCTGACTGGCTGTAAATAAAGCTCTATGCAAGTTAGGAATTACCCAACAAGAAGTTACTGGCCATCTATGAGATATGAAGTGTTACTGCTCATATTCATTTTGCAACTGAAAATTCAAAATAAAGACAAGTAAGCTAAGATTACATTTTTAAAATTATAAAGATGAACTACTTTTGAAAGGTGAAGGAGGAGACCTTTGGATATATTAATTTTTTTTTTTACTTTCAAGATAAAAAATACTGAGTCAAAATAACACTATCTTCAGATGTTTTCATATAGCTTGGTAGTTAGAATCATTTAGATGACTTATCCCACCTTTGGAAATTTTTGTTGTCTATATCCGTGCTCTTCAGTATAGTAGCAAGTAGTCATATGGCTATTTAATTTTAAATTAACTATAATTAAATGGAATTTAAAATTCATTTCCTCAGTCTCACTAGCCACATTTCAAGTGCTCAACAGCCACATATGACTAATGATTATTTTATTGGAGAGGGCAGGTACAGAATATTTCTATTGTCATAGAAAGTTTTATCAGACAGCATTGATCTACATGGTTAAATATCTTGTAGAAATAGACTATAATGTGATTCAGAATTGCATGCAGACACTTAATCCTACAGACACTTATTGAAGTGCTTAATACGTGTTAAGTGCATAAGCAGCACAAAACTAAGAAGACAGAAGTGACAGGGCCATATCAAGTGGTAGAGACAGACACGTGGAACATAATTGCAGTGCATCATGAGTTCTCCAGGGAGAGGACAGCCAAGGCCAGTCAAAACAAAAGGAATCACACTTGCAAATGCACAAATGGTGCGGTGTGTTTGGAAGACTGGGTGGTTTGCTTGGCTCCAAGCAAATGAAATAAGGACTAGAAAGTTATGCTGAGGCCACATCCTGAAAGATTCCAGATAATTGTAACAGTTAGGTTACTTTCAGGTAAAAGAAACGCAATTGAAATTGGCTTTAAAAACAAAGGTGATATATTTATTATTCAATGGAACAAATCCAGCATTAGAATAGTGAGCAACTAGAACTCTGACTGCCTTGCTCTGTGAGCCTCTCCATTCTGCCATTTTGTTCAGCTTTATTCCAGTTACAAAAAATGATTGCTATCGCTTCAAGCTTCACACGCATATATGGCAGTCCTTGGATAGAGAGAGGCTATGAGACTGGCTCTCTGGCTGGCTGTCTCTGAGACTGTCTCCTAAGATTGATGGTACTTCTCTAGAAATCCTCATCAAATTCCTCTAACATTCCATCAGCCTGGTTGAGGTTACATGTCCATTTCTGACCTACCCCTGTGGCCTGAGGCATAGCATGTACTTTTTTGTTCTGAAACATCAGGTCTTAGCCAATCATTGTCCAGAGGACAAGAATGCACAGAGATCAATAAGCCTTTCCTGAGGCATGGTGGCTACTGAAGAACACCTGTGTGATAACATCATTATCAAAAGACAGCAGAATGGATGTTAGGAGCTAAGCATCCTGAATAGAGCATCGTTTCTGGAGTAGGAAAGACCTGAGTTGGTGTCTTCTCTCCACACTTGGCAGTGTGACTTAACATAACTGAGCCTCAATTTCCAAATGGAGATAATAGCCATTGTCTTTTGTACTGTTGTGAGATGAATTAGTACAGGAAAGGTGCTTAGAATAGTGCCTTTAAGATTCAGCAAATATTAGCTTTAAATTCATACTCAGATACAGGAGAGAGTTTGAGATTTATCTTTTAGAGCATGGCACTCCCATTGAAGGTCTTTTTTATCTTCTCACAGCTAGATGATTTCCTACTTCTTAAATAATAATTAAAAAAACAGTACTCAAGTGATGCCAGTGAAGATGGAAAGATAAATGTGACTTAGTTGAGTAGCTGTGACAGAAATCACATGGCCCACAAAGCTGAGAATACTTACTATCTGGCCCTTTTTGGAAGTTTGCCAACACCTGGAATAGAAAATTAGAAAAGTGCCTTCTGATATAAAACACCTAAACATATTAGATAAAATGTTCCTATAAAAGAATCTTAATTCATAGCTGAACAAGAGGCAAAATAAGGAAATTCCTAGGAGTCTAGAAATGGCAAGAAAAGCCAGGCTCGGTGGCTCAGCCTGTAATCCCACCCCTTGGGAGGCTGAGGTGAGTGAATTGCCCGAGCCCACGGGGTTCGAGACCCGCCTGGGCAACTTGGCGAGACCTCATCTCTACAATAAATAAAAAATCAGCTGGGCGTGGTAGCATGCACCTGTAGTTCCAGCTCCTTGGAAGGCTGAGGCTGAAGGATTGCCGGAGCCCAGCAGGTCGAGGACCAGTCTGGGTGACAGAGTGAGACTCCAACTCAAAAATAAATAAATAAATAAAAGTAAAAAAATTTTTTAAAAATTTAAAAAAAGAAATGGCAAGAAAGTTCACACAGAGAGAAAGAGAGAGAGGTTGAACAAGCACACAGATACAACAAATACTTATTGAGAGTCAAACATGTGTCAGGCACATATTGCTCTGTGCTTGGGGGACAGGAAGATAAGGTGGTATTAAAGCAGACTTGAGGATTGGCCTCTCAATTTTAAACTCCAGTAAAGCAGACAAGTTTTATAAGGAATAGGTGTATATTTAAATATTTTGAAAAATGCTGTGAAGAAAAAGAACAAGGTGCTTTGAGAGAGAATAACAAGCAAGACCTTCTTTAAAATTATGTACCCCAAAGAAACTCAGAGATGCTGTCATTAAATCTCAGAGTTTAGGCTTTGAAGAAAATGGGAGAGGGCAATTGTGGCGTTAGTATACTGAGCATGTGGGACTATTACAGTCCAAGTAATGCTCAGTTGCTCTCCCTTGATAACAATAAATCAAGAGGCAGGGAACTGGTAGAGGTTTATTTCTGAACTTGAATCCAGGGAGCAGAGCCAGGCTCCTAGCCTTTCTAAAATGGTCCTGCTCACCCTTCAAGTTTTACAGTCTGCATTTATAAGTTCAGGGTTATTGGTACCTATACATTGACTAGGTGACTGGCAGAGCATCGTATAGAACTTAAATTACAGCCGCATTTTGCATTTTTGTCAATAATGACTTTTATGGCTCACTTTTCCAGGCACCAGTTACCAGAGGTATCTCACAGCTTCTTATCAGTAACACCTGGCAGAAACATTAATCAAGCTTGCCACAGAGTAAAGGGAGTTAACAAGGCCTAAGACATCATACATTACTACACATTGTTATGCACAAAAGTTATCCAAATCACAAAACTTATGATTACCCTGATACTATATTATTCAAACCTATGACTACTAAGAAAAGGGAGTAAATCGAAATTTACATTTCTCAGTTAATTGGGCACAGTCTGCAGAGAAGTTAAGGATTTTTTGAAGTGATTGACTGGGAGCGCATAGGAGATAAGGAGAAGCACTCCTTTTGTTAACTCTCAGGAATGTGAGTATGTGCAGGAGCTCTCGAACATTTGCCATGCCCTTCTCTAGGGATTGTGGCAATATGGACAGACAACATCAGGTCTCCATATCAGGATCTTACATAGGGTGCCCCCATTTTTAAGGAAAATTTGGGATAGCATAGAGGAAAATTAGACTTTATATGGACTTTACATCTATTAGACTTTTATTTTATTTTCACTTTTTAAGTAAAATGTTGTGAAACTATTAAACATATCATTTTCCTTTAAGGTAGAAGCCTAGGCTCTCTCTATTTTGTATGCTTTGATCTAACCACGACAGTCAAAAATTTATAGAAGTATAATGAATACCTTTGCTGCAAAACCAGAAGAAATTTCCAAGCCTCAATCTTCTGAGCATTTTAATGGTATAAAACACTCATTTATACCTATTTTCAATAGTTTTATCATAACAAGAAAATCCTTTTGAGGCAGAGGACAGACTTTTAATGACAAACGAAAAATAATTTTTATTTGAGGTTGAATTTAGGAACTTCTGATTTTTTTTACCCAGGTAGATTATTTTGTTCATTGTCCCCAAAGCTAGACATTCTAGAGTGCCTGCGTCAGTTTCACACTCTTATCAGAGATGTGTATGGGGGCGGGGGGGGGGGGGGGGAACCCAAACAAACCCGGAATTTGTTATTTAAAAATTGTGTTAATTTCTACATATTTAAACTTCAGTCACCTTCAAAGTAGTCTCTGTTTAATGCCATATACCTATGAAGAGGCTTTTTCTACTGCTCAGAACAATTTTGGAACGTGTCCACTTTGAAGCTTTTTAGTGCTTCTGTTTTATGTTTCACCTCTTCCATATTGGCAAAGTTTCCCTTCTGAGGAAACCAACCAAAAAAAAAGTTGCTCAGGGCGAGATAAGGCGAATAGGGAGGGTAGGGCATGAGGGTCATGCCGTTTTAGGTCAAAAACCTACTGCTGAATGCTCTGTGCTGTGTGAGCAGGTGTGCTCATGACATGGGCAAACGTTGATTTTCCCACCAAACATTTACTGAAGCCGAACGCAGCCTCTCACAACAACGCTAACTGGCACATCAGCTGATACTGACGGGCTCCTAGAACACCTCTAGCAGGGGAAACCTGCACCACAAGGGGCCCATCCTCTTAAAAAACTGTTTTTTTGGTTTTTGTTCCCCCTCGTACATTCCTTCATTCTCTGTTCCACCAGTTAGTCATTGTTTTATTAGAAAGGAAGATAACTTAAGAATTCACATTATAACACTTTGTTATAAAAAAAAAAAAAACGTTTGCAGGAAAGGAGGGCATAATTAGAAATTCATAAATACTCTTAAAGTCTTAGGTTTCACCAGTATTAACTCTCCACTCCGTGTGAGTTACAGTAATGTGGATGCTGAAACAGATACCCTACCCTCCTACCATGTCAGCAGTTCAATACAAATGAAATTTGATTCTCAATCACAGTAGGTCTAATTGGTAGAAGGTGTGGCACTCCTCAGTCATTGAGGTACCCAGGCTGATGGAAGGTTCCCTTCTTCTGCACATAGCTTCCAAGCCTTTCAAGGTCTCTCTGGATAATCAATGGGGGGTGGGGGGAAAGAGAAATGGGGATCATATGGAAGATTTTTGTGGTCCAAGCCCAGAAGTGCCTATTTGCTCAAGTGATTTCTGTCCACTTCCCACTCTTCAGACCTGTCACTGGGCCACACCTAACTATAAGGATGATGAAAAATGCATCACTGTGTGCCCAGGTTAATGGAAAACAGGATTGTTGAACAACTAATGAGGCTCTGCTCTAAACTTCTCCTTACCTCACCAAATATCTGCCTCCTTCTCTTTCTCACACAGAGAAGACATTCATCCCTACCCCCAAAGTCTCCTGCCATTACTGCATCTAGTGCCAAGTCCAAAGTTCTGGAAAAGAGACCTTCCTTTCTATTAGGTCCAGATATGTCAGCTTCTGGTTTCGCATTCTTTTGTTTCTTTTTTTAGATTAGAAAATAAGTTTATTTAAAAACTAAATTATAAAGACAGAGAAAAAGAGGAGATTCACCTCCCCAAGATAGGGTAGAGGGTCAAAGCTTAGGAAAACATGGCTTAGCCATAGGTCAAAGAGCACATGGTCACACCAGAGTCTAGTAAGGCAATGGCCTGGTTTGGCATTCTTGAAAATAAAAGGGTAAATGTTCTACCTTCCTTATATACAGTAATAGAACAGAGAAAAGAGAACCACAATTTAAGGAAAAAATCAAATTAAAGAAACAAAGAAATCTTTTCAGAAAAGGGAAGAATGGCAGGCAAACAGCATAACCATTGGAACTATAACCATTAGAAAATCCTGTCTGGCAGGTATTAAGAAGGCTCCCTCCCCTGGAGCTGGAAAAATTCCTTAAGCAGCCTCTGAATCTACCCTCAGGGAAGAATCCTCTTTTCCATCATTTTTTGTGGCCAATGGCTCCACACTTTGGAAGATTCTTCCTTGTTACCTGATCCTGGGCTGTCACCTCTGAAGTGGCTGTAAAGGAGTGTGCTCTTCTGAAGGTCTTTATAGCTTTCATAATACATACTGCAAGAGTAGGGTGGAAATCAAAGAATGTTCTCGGGTTTAAGTCAGTCATATCCAGATTCTAGGGCTGGAAGGAAAAAGAAATACCTTGGTTCATGTACACAGTAGGACAGCTTGGCCTAAGTGAAAGACATGAACAAAAAGATTAATAGAGAAATGAAAGAGGGCATGTGTGCGTTAGGTACAACATCATCTAAAAACTAAAAACCTGGGGCGAATTAAACTTTTTCACTCAACAAATATTGGTTGAGTGCCTACTAAGTGTCAAGCACTGGGCCAGATGGGGAAGATACACTAGTAGCACATGAAAGTAATGGCAGTCTTAACAAACAGTTTGGTGATTCCTAAAAATCTAAAAATCGACCTCTCATATGACCCCACAATACCCCTACTGGTAATATAACCAGAGGAACTCAAATCACTGTATGAAAAAGATACCTGCACATGCGTGTTTATTGCAGCATTATTCACAATAGCAAAAACATGGAACCTACTGTGCTGCCCATTGAAAGAGGACTGGATTTTTTAAATGTGGTACATATACATGATGGAATATTATGCAGCCATAAGGAAGGACAAAATTATGAACTTTGCAGCAACTTGAATGGACTTAGAGTCTATATTACTGAGTGACGTATCGCAGAAATAAAGAACTGAGTACCACATGTTCTTACTCATAAGCAGACCTTGAACAATTATCCTAATACTATAAGAAAGGGATTGGCAGTAGTTGGAAACTGCCAGGGGAGGGGAGTGGGATTGACAGTAATGGAACTGCCAGGGGAGGAGGGGCACACCTCATCATCAAGGTTACCTATAATAAACATTTGTATACCTAACCATGAATCGTACCCCACATCTTCAAAATTAAAAATTAAAAAAAAGAGAAAAAAGTAATGGCAGTGACATCCCAGGCCTTAGATTTAAAAGTCAAAGAGAAAAAATCGGGGTAATAAATGTATTACTGGTTTTAGCAAATCTGAAACATTTGAGAAAATGGTGTAGTGTTTGCCAAACCTAAAACCTAAGACTCTCACTGAGTCTTATATTAAGAAAGCATAAAAGCACACAGAAATAGTACTAGGAAATGAAAGTTGTATGGGTGTATTTCTTTAAGTAATAACCCTGTATCTGAAAGGTGATTGGGACTGCTCACACATTAGGAATAACCCACCTGCATATTCCCCCTTCCCAAAATTCTAACCAATAAAGTATGAGATGAAACAGAATGCACCATGCTTCAAAGACTGGATTTTAACTTAACATTGCCTTCACATCACTTGAAAACTTTAATCTCAGGCATGCCTACTTCCCAAACCAATCTCTGCAGAGATTACTCAGTGGTCTTGTCTGGGTCCAGGCCAATTCTACTTCCATTGTATGACCACTCTCACCCTTCATAGTTTTTCTCTGAAGAACTTTCCTTTCTGGGTTAGAGTTTCTTCTGGTAGGTCTCAGATTCTCCAATTATTTATTGAGTATGTCATATAAATCAAGTTCCACTCTAGATTCTGCCATTTAACTATTTTGACATAAGCAGAGTGATTTAAATGCAGTCTTAACTTATTCCTAAATAGGGCCTTGTATAGCTTTTAAGTGATATATCTCTCCAGTCACACAAAGGAATGAATTCTAACCTACTGTAGGTACTACAGTGTTCCTGAAGGTAGATAAATCACCTCAGCAATGCGAAGCTTGGAAATTTTTCTTTAAAACTTAGTAAAAATGTTGCCAGTTGCCTTTGATTACTACTATGTCCCCAGGAGACACAATCAAAAGAACATCTGTTTTATCTATCAGAATTCATACAGCTGCTTCATTCTTTTCTTTTCATGGTATGCATAACTGTGACCACCTCTCACTTCCTGTTTCCATGCTTTCAGAGAGAAACAATGAAATGGGGGGTGCTTTGGAAAGGAGGATTTTTAAAAACTCATTGACCACACAGAATTGGAACTGAAGAATCAGAGGAGAGGATTACTTTTCTTACTTATTACTTACTTATTACTTTCTTTACCTATTAAGTGTCCTAAGTATTTCAGAGTACTTAAAGGGACATCATTTCAATAGAGGGGAAAATATCTGAATTAATAGAATTCTTGAGGACTTTCTCACAGAGGTAATTAAGGTGTCACTCTAAGAAAACAACCAGAGACACAAAAATTATATATATATAGTAGTATTATTTATAGTCATAAAAACTGGAATCAATCTAAGTGTTCCACAATAGAGGAATGAGGGAGTAAACAATAAATAAACAATATGAAAAATGTGCTGATTCAATTATGAACCGATCAACTTTTCATTGTATCAAAAATAAGTTCAGATAGAGAAATTATATTTTATCTATATTGCTATCTTGAATGTGGTTTGGTTTAAAGACACATAGATGGCTCTTCCCTACTATAACAGATAATGAGTTGTAAGTAAATCACTCAGTTAAAAAGGTCAAAGAAATGTTGAGAGCATTCTGAGGTCTCTTGTGCCTTATAGGTATGTTTCTTTTTACAACAATCAAGTCCCATGTATATTCATTTAGGATCTTAAGTTGCTAATAATCTACTCTGAATTATTCCTTAAGAAAACATCAAGAAGACAATATTTGTACCTGGAAAATAAAATCCCAAGTAGTTGTAGTAATATTAAGAGTAATACAGTTAATGAAGAATGATTATGAGCTCAGAATCTGAAAAATGTTTCACTGAGAGAATAACAAAGCTGGTTGAACTTTTTCTGTCAAGCTGTAGTATATTATTATAATTTATAGTATGTAATATATTATAATATATAATATAAAGTATATATATTATATATAGTAGATAATATACTATAGCTTGACAGGAAAAGCACACACACATATGTATACATAGTAATCTTTTTTTATATATATAGTAAATATATACTATATATATATATTGTGTGTGTGTATGTGTATAGTATAAATATATTGTATAAATGAAGGGTTACAATGAGACTGTGCCAGGTTCAGAATCCATCATCTGAGAAGACCAAAGATCAAGGTTTCTAGGGAGGGACTGTCCTGAATGATGTCACCAGTAAGTGGATTTACAAAGACATATCTTGGCAGGTTGTACTGGATACTTCAGATCAGCTTCTCTGGAAAAATATGAATTACTCAATAAGCCCTCGGTTGTCCCTGAAGTAGATCAATTTTGACATACAAAGGCAAGCTTTGGGTGATAAATCATGCAGGGTTACACACAGGGTCCTCAGTTTACAGAACATGATTAGATTTAAGACAATTGAAGACAGTAACATTTTATGGACCAGTTTATTGAATCCTTTTGAGACTATTGCTGTTTGGTACTTTCTAGAATGGGTTAGATAAATCAATCCCTAATAGGTAAACAAATTAACTTTGAACCAAAACAAAAAACAAAAAAAGCAGCAACAAAAAAAACTTTGAACTAAATAACAACAGCAAAGAAAAGCCCAACAATCAAATACTGGTGATATTAAGAAGCATGCAATAGAGGTGTTAATTTCATTTTGAGTCCCTTATTAATTTTCAAAAGCTCTTTTGTAAGGAAAAAAAAAGTGTTTTCATGCTTGCTGCAAGCTAAATGTGTAAAAGCTGCTTGTTCTTAATTTCCTAAAATGAATTTCTGATTGACATTAGTGATTCTGTTAAATGGTTATAAAAGGCAAAGGCAATTGGAAACAGAAGTTTGCATTTTATACTTCCAAAGCCAGTTTTGTTCCACTACTGTTTTTTATTTTTCCTAAAAAACTGTCCCATAAAAATCAAAGGCTTCTATAAACTTAGGGTAACTAAAAGGAATATAGACTTTTTTTTTTTTTTTTTTGAGTTGGAGTCTCTGTCGCCCAGACTGGAGTGCAGTGGCCGCTGCCGGCCACTGCAGCCTCACCTGCTGGGCTCCGGCAATCCTTCCGCCTCAGCCTTCTGAGTAGCCGGAATTACAGGCATGCACTACTACGCCCGGCTGATTTTTTGATTTATTGTAGAGATGAGGTCTCGCTGCCCAGGCGGGTCTCGAACCCGCGGACTCAGGCACGCCACTCACCTCAGCCTCCCAAAGGTGCAGAATTACAGGCTGAGCCACCGAGCCCGGCTAGACTTTTAATAAATTTAAATTTCCATGATTAATAAAGGCACACTTTTAAAAGAGTGTAGTAGGTTTTCAGTTTGCCAGTGATTTAGCTCAGATCAGCTGAAGCACATTTTAGCTCTCCCCTATGGACCATTTCCTTTCTTTTAAGCAAAAAAGAAAGAAATTGATTTAGTCTTGGGGATGGCCTAACAGTTACAGAAACAGAAGTAATTTATTTTCTCAATCTCCATCTTTCTTTTATAACACCATTCACTAGTTAATTCAACCATGGGCATGATTTCACATGTCCAACTTCTTTCCTTTTGTAAAAAATCTCTTCCAATCACATTGTCTTTTTCCTAAAAGCTTCGAATTGCCCTCACTCATTTCATTCAAAAAGTTACCAAGCCATGGGATCCAACATGATTCTGGGATACAATCAGTTCTCAGAAGTATCTGGATCACAGGATACAATCAGAAACCTTGGCATGGCCCAACACACACAAACACCCACAGCTTTCTGATCAGCAGTTTTTGAAAACAAAGTAGTGTTGTGGAAGTGGAAAAGGAATTTTCCTATTATTAGGAACCTACTAAGTGGCAGGCATTATGTCAAACATCTGGCCTTCATTACCCTACTAACTCCTCCAAAATCTCTGTAGTATATGAATGTCACCGATGAGAAATTAATTCTAAAGTTGTCCTCTATCCAAGGTTATATATTTTGTGCCCAGAAAGTGACACAGCAGAATTTGAATACAGGTCTCTTATCTCTGAAGCCCATGTTTTCCCTCCTGCATTGCATTGCTGCTCCCAGGAAATTGCTTCCTTAGTTGACAATATCATCAGGAAGGTGAGACTACAGCTCGCTTCTTCCGGGTTAATAGCAACATTTTTTCCACCCTTTAGCGTGGATAATGCATAGATGCCACCAATCCTGTTGAGGGTAGAGACAATCTCAAGGTTGGTCTTCATCTTCCTAGCCACCCTAGCTCCTTTCTTGCTCAGGTATAAGAAATAATTCTCAAAGTAATCTGTGAAAAGAACACTTGGAGTGGAGAGAAAGCACAAGATGATGCACTGAGCATCATATGAAATTAAGCATTTCTTACAGATTCTTATGCAAAGTGAACTAAAATTTTGTAAAATGCAAAAGTGTTTTTAAGAATAGCATATGACTAGAAACAGTGGCTCACATCTATAATCCCAGCACTCTAGGAAGTGGAGGTGGAAGGACTGCTTGAGCCCAAGAGTTTGAAATCAGCCTAAGCGACATAGTAAAACCATACCTCTAAAAAAAGAGGGGAAAAAAAAAAAAATAGCCGAGCATGGTGGTACACACCTGTAATCCCGGCTACTCAGGAGGCTGAAGTGAAAGCCAAGAAGGTCGAAGTTGTGGTGGGCTGTGATCGTGCCACTGCACTCCAGCCTGGGTGACAGAGCAGGAACCTGTCTCTAAAAAAAAAAAAAAAGAAAAGAAAGAAAAGAAAAAAGAATAGCATGATATATGTTTATTTTTATTTTTATTTCAATAGCTTTGGAGGGTACAAATAATTTTGGTCTGGGCTTTTAAGTGTATCTGTCATACCCACCGGTGCACATTGTACCTGACAGATGATCTTTTGTCCCTCCACCTCTTCCCTCCTCCCCCTTCTGAGTCTCCAATGTCCATTACATAATTTTCTGTGTCTTTGCATATCCTTAGTTTAGCTCCCACTTATACATGAGAACATACAGTGTTTGATTTTCTGTTCCTGAGTTAGTTCACTTTGAATGAACTAACTTTGGATGCATCCAAGTCGTTGCAAAAGACATCATTTCATTCTTCTCAATGGCTGAATAGGATTCCATAGTGTATATATACCACATTTTTATTATCCACTGATTGGTTGATGGACATTTATATTGACTGCACATATTTGCAATTGTGAATTGTGCTGCAGTGAAAATGTGGGTGAGCCAGGCTCGATGGCTCAGCCTGTAATCCCGCGCCTTTGGGAGGCTGAGGTGAGTGGATTGCCTGAGCCCGCGGGTTCGAGACCCGCCTGGGCAGCAAGATCTCATCTCTACAATAAATCAAAAAATCAGCCAGGCATGGTAGTGCACACCTGTAATTCCGGCTACTTGGAAGGCTGAGGCAGAAGGATCGCCGGAGCCCAGCAAGGCAAGGCTGCAGTGGCCGAGAGTGGCCACTGCACTCCAGTCTGGGCGACAGAGTGAGACTCCAACTCAAAAAAAAAGAAGAAAAAAGAAAATGTGGGTGAAAGTGTCTTTTTTAATATAATGACCTCTGTTCCCTGGGGTAAATACCTAGTAGTGGGATTGCTGGATCAAATGATAGATCTACTTTTAGTTTGAGAAATCTTCAATTCGCTTTCCATAGAGGTTGTACTAATTTACACTCCCACCAACAGTGTATAAATGTTCCCTTTTCTCTGCATCCACCAGCAATTCTGACTGGCGTAGGGTAGCATCTCATTGTGGTTTTAATTTGCATTTTTCTGATGAGAGTGATGTTAGCATCTTTTCATGTTTATTGGCCATTTGTTTATCTTCTTTTGAAAGATGTCTGTCCATGTCATTTGTCCACTTTTTAATGGAGTTATTTGTTTTTTTCCTTGCTGATTTGTTTGAGTTCTTTGTAGATTCTAGATATTAGTCCTTCATTAGATGTATAGTTTGCAAATATCGTCTCCCATTCTATAGGTTGCCTATTTGCTCTATTGATTATTTATTTTGCTGTGTAGAAACGTTTTCGTTTAATTAAGTTCCACTTATTTGTTTTTGTTTTTGTTGCATTTGCTTTTAGGGTTTTAGTCATAAATTCTTTGCCTAGTCCAATGTTCATAAGAGTTTTTCCTGGGGTTTCTTCTAGGATTTTTGTGGCTTCAGGCCTAACATTTAAGTCTTTAATCCATCTTGAATTAATTTTTGTATATGAGGAGAGACAGAGGTCAAGTTTCATTTTTTAGATGGTTTTGTTGAATCGGATGTCCTTTCCCCAGTGTGTGTTTTTGTCTGCTTTGTCAAAGATCAGTTGGTTATATATTTTGATTTATTTCTGGGTTCTCTATTCTGTTCCATTGGTCCATATATCTGTACTTGTACAAGTTCCATGCTGTTTGGATTACTACAGCCTTGTAGTATAATTTGAAGTCAGGTAATATGATGCCTCCAGCTTTGTTCTTTTTGCTTAGGATTGCTTTGGCTATTCTGGCTCTTTTTTGGTTCCATATGAATTTTAGGGTTGTTTTTTCTAATTCTGTGATAAATGATGTTGGTAGTTTGATAGGGATTGTGTTGAATCTGTAGATCACTTTGGGTAATATGGTCATTTTAACAATACTCTTTCAATCCATGAGCATGGACTCTCTCCATTTGTTTATTTCTTCTACAATTTCTTTCATCAGAGTTTTACAGTTCTTCTTGTAGAGATATTTCGCCTCCTTAGTTAAACATATACCTAGGTACTTTAGCTTTTGGATGCTTTTGTAAATGAAATTGAGTTCTTGATTTGATTCTCAGCTTGGTTGCTATTGGTGCATAGCAGTACTACTGATTTGTGTGTATTGATTTTGTGTGTGTTGATTTTCCTGAAACTTTACTGAGTTAATTTATCAAGTTCAGGAGTCTTCTGGAGGAGGCTTTAGGATTCTCTAGGTAAGATCCTATTGTCAGCATACAGAGATAGTTTGATTTCTTGTTTTCCAATTTGGATATCTTTATTTCTTTTTCTCTCCTGATGGCTCTGGCTAAGACTTCCAGTACAATGTTGAATAGGAGTCGGTGAAAGTGGGCATCCTTGCCTTGTTCCAGTTCTGAGGGAGAATGTATTCACCTTTTTCCATTCAGGATGACATTTGTCTGAGGGAGAATGCATTCACCTTTTTCCATTCAGGATGACATTGGCTGTGAGTTTGTCATATATAGCTTTTATTGTTTTGAGAAGTGTTTCTTTATGCATATTTTTCTGAGGGTTTTTATCATGAAGGGATGCTGGATTTTATCAAATGCTTTTTTCTGCATCTATTGAAATAATCATATGATTTTTGTTTTTAATTCTGTTTATGTAATAGATCACGCTTATTGGCTTGCATGTGTTAAATCACCCTTGTATCCCTGGGATAAAACCCACTTAAGCACGGTGTATTTTTTTTTAATGTGCTGTTGAATTCAGCTTGTTAATATTTTGTTGAGGATTTTTCTGTGTCTATGTTCATAAGGGTTATTGGTATGTAGTTTTCTTTCACTGTTGTGTCTTTTCCTGGGTTTGGTATTAGAGAGATACTGGCTTCATAGAATGAGTTAGGGAGGATTTCTTCCTCTTCTATCTTGTGGAATAGCTTCAGAAAAATTGGTACCAGTTCTCCTTTGAAGATCTTGTAGAATTCAACTGTGAGTCTATCAGGTTCTGAACTTTTTGTTGTTGTTGGGAGACTTCTAATTATTGTTTCAGTCTCACTACTTGTTATTGGTTGCTGTTTCTTCCTAATTCAAGGTTTGAGGGTGGTATGTTTCCAATAATTTATTCATTTCCTCTAGATTGTCTACTTTGTTTGCATAGAGGTGTTTATAATAGTCTCAGATGATCTTTTGTATTTCCATAATATCAGTTATAATGTCTCCATTTTCATATCTGATTGAGCTAATTTGAATCTTGTCTCTTTGTTTCTTAATTTAGCTAGTGTTCTATCAATTTAATATATGTTTAATCTTAATTTTCTGAGATCACAGAATAAGATAGTCAAGTGACGGGAGTTTTAGATGAATACAAAAATAAAAACACAAAGACCCAGAGAGGGCCATTGTGAGTTGACCCAGTCACATAGCAAATAAATGGCAAAATCAGAATTCGCACTCAGCCTTGCATGACTCCAAAGAACCTGAGCTCTTTCTAATACATCAATAGTTCTCACCCACAGTGTATATTAGAAGCACCAGAGGGCTTGTACAAGTAGATGCCCAGGCTTCAACCAATGATCATTGAACACGAATCTCCAGGATCAGAGCATCTGTTTTGTTTTTTTGTTGTTTAAACAATTTCCAGGCAACTCTGCTATATGCTGAAGTTTGATAACCCCACTACTATATCATGCTGCCTTATGGTCTTATAAAAATTGTCCTTATAAAAATTGCCTGAGCCTAGGGGTTTGAGACCAGCCTAGGCAACTTGGCAAGACCTCGTCTCTACAATAAATAAATAAATAAATAAGCCAGGCTTGGTGGTATGCACCTATAGTTCCAGTTAACTGGAAGGCTGAGGTGGAAGGATCACTTGAGCCCTGCAAGTTCAAGTTGAGGCTGTGATGACTGTGAGTGTGCCAACAGAGTGAGACTTCGTCTCAAAAAAAAAAAAAAAAATCCTCACTAAAAGCAACAAAACTTTTAGATTAATTCTTTACATCTTATGGGAGTTACTAGTAAACTAGCAAACTTCTCACATTTTGTGAATCTGTACATGGACTGTGACTTTTTTTTGCTTTAATTCCATGCACCTATTTGTGTTTGTTTTCAACTTAGAGTAACTTGCAGAATTCATTGATTTGATTTCAATAAGCACTCTAAAAATTCTCACAGAGTCTCTTTCATTTTGGGACACCAGCTATTCCACAGAGATTGCTCCTTAGTTTCAGGGATCCTTTTTTCACAAAATACAAATATTAAGCAGAGTTGGATGACTTATTGGGACTAAAATATATGGTTATATTTGAAGAAAGGAACTCAGTAAAATGAATTAAGACCAAAGACTCTCATGCTTAGAAAAGCTATGATTACCTTCAATGATTCCCAGGACGTAGAGACCAAACCTTCTGTGATACTTCCCAAATGAGATCATGAGGACAACTAGTTGATTGTAAGAGCCCAAGGTCAGAGCCTTTGCATTGTTTCAAAAGCATTATGTAAACTCGATGCTCCCACCTCTCACCTAATTCCTTCTAGTAAAAATGCAGTATTACTGTCTGACTACAGAAGTCATACCCTAGGAGTTTACTGAAACCAGAGAATTGCTCTTTCTGGTTTTTTCATCCTGTTGAATTTGCTTACTTAGGATTTGCAAAGTTTCTCTCTCACCTCTGGGCTACAAGTAACTATTCATTTGTTACTTGAATAGTAGAATAGTCCATGTTTAAAAACAAATTAAGAGAGAGAAATACTTGCCTGTGTAACGTCAAATCAATGGAACTCTCCCAAACTTTCCAAGAGAAATGGGTAGTTTTGTACAGTTTCAAATGCTTAGATTACCTCCCAGCTGTTACCTTTCAGTGACCACAGAGATATGTCCTACTCTTGTCAAGAACAAGGTTTCATAAAAATGAAAAAATGGCAGTCTCTCTGCTTGAGTTTTGACAATGGCAAATGGTTACTCAACTCTTTACCTTCTCAGTTGTACACCATCAAAGAGAGAATATGAATCTATGCAATGAGAAGGAATAAGATAATAATAGAATAATAGGATTTCAAATAATTAAGTTCTTTATTGGTGGGCTTTCCGAAGGACGATGGCGCCAGTGAGACTCGGTACCCTTTGAGGCCAAGAGATTTATTAGAGCAGCGGCTACAGGGAGAGGGAAGGAGGTCTGTAACCGCCTGGTGGGAAAAGGGAGTGAGGGAGAGAGGGCGAGAGAGAGGTCTGTATTTATCGGTTTTGGGAGGGGGCGGCCTGTGCTCTCTGAGCCTGGCCGTGCCAGCCAGAGCCATCTTAGGGTCTTTATTGGAGGGAGCTATGAGGTAGTATTCCTATAGGGAGATAATGTTTGTACATGAGTTTAAGTTTCACGCGCGCACGGGAGAGGCAGGAATTTATAGCCTTTGTTGTCTTTGTTAGGTTCCCTAGTGTTGGCACCATCTTGGGAGACATCCTTCTGGCTGTTCCCCGTGCCTTTCACTTTCAATGAAATTTTTGGAATTATGTTTTTTCTTTACTAATTTTCATTCCATCAAATTTTTTTCTTTTTTAATTAACCTCTCATGTTAGGAAAAAAAAAAAAAAAGACCAGGAGTAGTGGCGCATGTCTGTAATCCCAGCACTTTGGAAGGCTAAGGCAAGAGAATTGCTTGAACCCAGGA
Organism: Carlito syrichta; assembly: GCF_000164805.1. Taxonomy (NCBI): domain Eukaryota; kingdom Metazoa; phylum Chordata; class Mammalia; order Primates; family Tarsiidae; genus Carlito; species Carlito syrichta. Next base: position 154,597 of record NW_007231877.1, on the reverse strand, counting down.
GTTCAAGACCAGCCTGGGCAACACAGTGAGACCCTATCTCTAAAAAAAAAAAAAGGACTTTCAGAAGAGCTGATGTCTATCCTGGATCCATTTGCACCATTTCATCTTGTTCTTCATCCTTATTCTTGTAATAAAGTAAGAGGGTCTGCTCTGAGTACTTTAAACTCCCATTAGCAGTTCATGCAGGGAACACTTTTTTAGCAGTCACTATCTATCTTTCATCACCCAAATACAAAAGAGCTGGTAACCAAACAATTTCAGGAATCAAGTTCCCAATCATAGTTCTATTACTATTCTTACAGAAACTAATTTTAATACAATAGACAAAATTTAAGACTTTGAAAGAATTGTATACTGTCAAGCATAAACAGATGAACAAGAATCAAGGAGTTTACAAAGTAAAGGGGAAAATTTAAGAATAGACATGACTTTTCAGAGTCAGTGTTTCCCCCAAGTATATTATCTAGACCACCAGAGCCATCTGTGGAGGTGGCTAAGAAACACAACTTCTTGGCTTACACCCAAACTCTCAAGTCAGGATCTCTGAAGGTAGAATAAAGAAATAATATTTAACCTGGTTCCCTGATTTTTTTTATGCCTTTAGTTTGAAAATCACAGATGTTAATTTGTTAAAAAATCAACTGGAAAACTTGAAATGCAAACTCCTGGGTATAATCTCTTTTTTTTTTTTTTGAGTCAGGATTCAGTTGCACAATCACAGTTCACCATGACCTCAATCTCCTGGGCTCAGGTGATCACCCTGCTTCAGCCCGCCAAGTCGCTGGACTACATACAGGTGGACACCACCATGCCCAGCTGATTTTTTGATTTTTTTTTTTTTGGTAGAGACAAGGTCTTGCTATATTGGTCAAGCTAGTCTCGAACTACTGGGCTCAAGGAATCCTACCACCTCAGCCTCCAAAAGTGTTGTAATTATAAGCATGAGCCACTGCACCATGGCCAACTTCAAATATGCATACTAGTGATTCCAGTTCAGTTGGCTTGGTGGATAACACCTTGAAAAGTGCTGGCCAGAACCCATGGCCCCTTGGGATAGCAGTTGACTGTCATCTCTAGCATTCTATTCAGGATGTGGCCACATTTAAAGAGTATTATTTTAGATGCTGTAACAGTATGGTAAGATTCCTGGTAAGGGAAGTCATATTACTGAGCAAGACTAATACAGTACAATTGGATCCTCATTTAGCACTGTGGTTTTAATTTCTGCAACCAATTCATTGATTTGTCTCAACTGACTATAATCAACTACTGTCTAGATCAGAAAACTCAGACATTTTCAAAATTTTACTGTGTTCATTCAGATATGCTGCTTTGTTTGAAATACTAATCAATAGATAGAACATATATTGGAAATTATTTCCTAAAACAGTAATTATCTCCTAGAACAGTAACGCTGTAAATATAGTATCCTGGTGTTCAATGTTGTACAGATTTCTTGAAAGTATAATGTGGTCTTACAGTATCCTCTGCCCTTTAAAGTCATAAAAACCAAAAGTAAAAGAAAATCTATGTGTAATATCTTACATCGTACAGAAGGGCCCTCACTGCAAGAAGAATGGATGCAGAAGTAATCCCCCACTTTTTACTCTCCAGTAGTCTGAAATCATCACAGGTCAAAGTGAAAGTGTCCACAGAATGCTAAGTAAATTTCCAGTGAATAAAATATATCATGCAGACTCAAAAGAGACTTCTACAAATTCAGTTATCAAAAAAGGAAAAAACTGGCCTAATTTTAGATAAGCTTATTAAACATTTTCAACATATGTTTGTTGTACAACTTATATTAATGTTGTTGTACAACTTATATTAACTATCTGAAAGCAAACATTTAGTGTGTTTACAATGGATTGATGTTAGAAGAATTGTTAAAGATCTTTCTGGAAGAGGGAAAATGATCTCTTTATTGAGAATACGCCTAGGACATTTTATCAGCTTTACCAATCCCAGATGTCAAAAAAAGCATCCAGGATTGACCTAACTTCCAAATTATTTCCAGAATTGCAGTAATACCCCACTGAAAAGGCTGACCCTACAGTGCAGAAAAATGGTAGACAGAAGTATCTTAACTTGCCACACCAGTATTGGTTTGATTCCTTTACTAGTCATCTCCATTAAATTCCTAGGCTGGCCTTTGAACTTGATCTTGCCTGATACAAGTGAGACATGATTTCTCTGACTACCTGAGATCAACTTTTTATTACCCGATAAAAAAAAGCCTGGGGTAGATCTCTAATGGAGAGAATAAGCCTGCTACTAAGAATTGAGGAATAGATGGAAGCATTATTTTGAGGTTAAGGGGGAGAAGAAGAGACTGTCTCTGCTACCATATTATGATTAAAACCACAGGCTAATTTTCTCTGCTCTTAACTTTTGTAAACATTTAGTTTTACTTTTTCTCACTGTTAATGTACCATACCAATACTACAGTAAAATTTCATTTAATCAAAATAGGTTAGAACCAAGTTCATTTTATTAAAATCATATTTTTTTAAAAGATGGGAAATACTAATTTAATAATTTCTGTGTGGAGGGGAAGGTATAGTATCCATTCTGTCTGAATAATTGTAATAAAAGCTGGAACTGCCAGTGCTCTTCTTGTTTTCCTTTATAAATAAATTAGAATATTTTTAAAAAACCAATTGATAGCCCATAAAAAATACATGAGCTCATGTACACATTAGACAATAGTTTTCATTTATATTAGTATGAGATTACATAAAATCTTTGTTTCACTTATTATAAATTTGCTTGATTTGTTCTTTTCTAATTCTATTTGTGCTGAGAAGATACTTTATTAATCTGGGCTAGTTAACCAAGTTGTTGGTAATTTTGTTGGTAATTTGTAAAAGTTGTGTTAAAACTGGTAATTTTTACTGTAACAATTATTCTCAGCCAAAAATGGATACTATCATCATGTGTAAACAATAAGTTTCTTTAAAAGGGAAAAGAGGCTAAAAGCAGGATGTGGATGACTTACTAACACCTTTTCACTCTGGAACTAACTTTTTCAAATGTTTCTCAAATGGAGCAGAAATTCCACTAAGTTGACTGAATTGTATGAAATGAAGCAGATGGCTCAGAAAGCTTTCTTTGGGTAATATTACTACAATTAAAACCAGTTTTTGAGTATAATGAAATAGGTCAATGCTAACAAGAACAATGCAGTGATAACGATGATGATGATGATGATATTCTTTGTATACCGATCTATATGTTTTAGCTATTTGAGAAAGTCAAAGAAGTCTGCCCAAACGTGCATGAGAAGATCAGAGCTATTTATGCAGATCTCAACCAGAATGACTTTGCCATCAGCAAGGAGGACATGCAGGAGCTTATCACCTGCACAAATGTTGTCTTCCACTGTGCAGCCACCGTACGCTTTGATGACCCTCTGAGGTACAGTCTCTTTTCCCTCTCGTGGTTTGTAGACATGCATGTGCAGGTACACATGTGCTTGTAAGTTTCTCTATGGTTTCTGTAAAAAGCAAAACAAAACAAAAACTCGATGAAAAAAAAATAAAGAAGCTAAACTTCTTCAAAATCCCGCCATCCAGAGATAGCCATTTAATACTGTGGAGAACATCCATTCCAACTTTTTGTGTGCATCCCTGTTTATATAATGTATGATCAATCTTACAAAACAATGGCATCCTATTGAAAATGATGTTTTGCAAACTACTCAATTATATTTTTGGATATCTTTTATTGTCAATAAATATTATATTTTAATTTCTAATGACTGCATGACATTCCATTGTACATGTTTTTTGTTTGTTCGTTTTGTTTTGAGTTGGAAACTCACTTCTGCCTCAGCCTACCAAGTAACTACAGATGCATGCTACCACACTTGGCTAGTTTTTGTGACTTATAGTAGAGACAAGTTCTCACCAAGTTGCTTGGAGTCTCACCAAGTTGCTCAGGCTGGTCTCGAACACTTGGGCTCAGGCAATCCTCTCACCTCAGCCTCCCAAAGTGCTGGGATTACAGGCTAAGCCACCACGCCCAGCCTAGATTTGTCAGATGCATATCAGATGTGCCCAGATTATGAACAGTTTGCATTTTTACATATAATGCTAAATTGTTCTCCAAAAACATGGTGTCAATTTACACTGTCCCTGTGCACATGAATGCTCATTTCCAAACATTATTTTTAATGTTACCTATATGACAGTGGAAATGGTATTGCATGTTCTGATTTTTATTTATTTGATGATACAAAGGTTGATGATGTTTAAGCGCCTATTGGCATTTTATTCTTTTATGAAATGCTTATTTGTGTTCTTTGCCTATTTTTCCATTGAAACTTTTTTCTTACTAATTTTAAGACTTCTTGGAAGATTCAGCATATTAATTCTTAGTCTTTTATAAGACCCAATATATTTTAACAACTTACCATATGTCTTTCAACTCATTTATGCAGTTATATATAATTTCTTCTAGTGTCTTTATGGTTTCATTTTTACATTTAGATCTTTGATCCATTTAACATTTATTTAGCTATAAAGGGAAATGGTTGAGAAAATTCTATTATAAAAACAGTGTTGTAGGTGTGAAAGTAGTTTTATTTTTTCCTAGCCGATAGTTCTTAAAAAATATTTATTAAATAATTTACTTTTACTCTTTACTTGAAATGAAACTCTTACTAAATTCAAATTTTTAAACTATCTTGCTCTGTTAATCAGGCTTTCTCTGTCAGTACATACAATTTTAATTACTGTATTTTTATTATATTAGGGCAAGTATACACACACTCTTATTTTTTATAACATTTTTCAGATGTTCTCACCCGCTTATACCTCTTGAATAAATTTAGAATTAATTTCTCCAAGTTTTAGAACATTTTGGGAGCTGATTAGAATTACCTTTTATATGCAGATCAACTCGAAAAATTTAGCATATTTAAAATATTGATTCTTCCTATCCAAGAACAATGTCTTTCCATTTATTCAATTTTTCTGTTATTACAGTTAATGAAATGTTATAATTTTTAATATACTAACTTATAATTAATTTGTTTTTTTTTTACTGTTCAATGTTAAACATTTCTTCAATGTAGCCTCTAATTTTTGTTTATGTATGGAAAAGCTAGTGGCTTTTTTGCATAATTTTTATAAGTAAACACCTTACTGAATTACCTTATTATACAGCCCAGCTTTTTTTTTTTATGCTGCTTCTGTTTGTTTTCCAAATATACAGTTATATAATCTGATAGTAATTTTTGTGACTGTCTTTTTAGTATTTACATCTATTTGTTAATTTTAGTTTCCTCTCTATAGGCTTGAACTTCAGAGCCATGTTAAGTAGGAAGAGTGTGTCTAGACATTTTGCCTAGCCCTGTCGTTATAAGTAGTGCTCCTATAGATATTCACCATTAAGTGTGACATTGACCAGCAAATTAAAATATAGTTTAATCATTTTATTTCTCTTCTAGTGAATGTCTTTAGTTAAATTGGAAATAGATATTAAATGCCGCTTTAAAATTTTAAAAAATATGTAGTGGTAATATGGCTGTTGGGGTTTTTTGTTTGTTTTGGTTTGATTTTTTGCTTTTTGAGTTATGTTAGATTGGTAGGTTTCCTGATGCTAGATAAATATTGTATTCCTGGAATGAGCTACTTCATTGTCATCACATAAGGCATTTCTCTAGCTTTAAATTCTACTAACCACAATGTAGATATTAACATCGCTTCTCATGTCTCACCTGGACCTTTGCAATAACAACTTATACTGCCCATTTAAAAATCTGTTGTTATTGTTGTTGGCCAGGCACAATGGCTCATGGCTGTAATCCCAGCAGTTTGGGAGGCCAAGGTGGGAGAATTGCTTGAGCCTCAGTAGTTTGAGATCAGTATAAGCAACATAGCAAGATCTCCTCTCAATAAATAAACAAATAAAATTAGCCAGGTGTGATGGCACGTGCCTGTAGTCCCAGCTAGTAACTTGGTAGGCTGAGGCGGAAGCGTCAACTGAACCCAGGAGGTGGAGTCTGCAGTGAACTATGATTGTGCCACTACCCAACAACCTGGATGACAGAGTGAGACTCTGACTCAAAAAAAAAAAAAAGATTGCTGTTACTCCCCTCCAATTTAGTAGTATTTTCTTACTTCTTGAGTTAGATTCTTAATTTATATATTTTTGTTCTTCGAATGGCTGCTTATAGAAGCTCCTTTATAAATAGAAAAGATTATGATTTTTTTGCCTTCCAGTTGATTAGAATCAAGTGACTTCTAAATACATTACGTACAGTGCTTCAATGAATAGGATTTATGTCCACCATATCATCCATACATCACGCTTCCAAGGGTCACATAACTGTGTAGCCGTAACCCATCCTTCTCTTCCTGGTCCTTTGATGTAACCACCCAAATCTGACAGGTGCACCACTTATTGGAGCAAGGCAGTTGCTGACCGACCTCATTGTATTTCCTTCTGCTTCCTCTTCTCTAGACATGCCGTGCAGCTTAACGTCACAGCCACCCAGCAGCTCTTGCTTATGGCTAGTCAGATGCCAAAGCTCGAAGCTTTCATACACATCTCGACTGCCTTTTCCAATTGTAACCTGAAGCATATCGATGAAGTGATCTATCCATGCCCTGTGGAGCCCAAAAAAATCATTGACTCCATGGAGTAAGTGAGACGAATGAAGGGATCAAGGGGTGTGCAGATTGTTGTTCTCTTTAATTCTTGGTAGTCATTCACTAGTGAGGTAATGAAATGGGACACCCTTGACACAAAATGCTTTGAAAAGGTGCTCGCTTTAGCTACCCTGTCTCTGCTAGTCCCTTCATTCCCCCAGTGGGGGTACACTGCTGCAGGGGAAGGAGGATAGAAAATTCTCAAAGAAATGTTTTTGCTAAATCAATTAGGATTGCCTAAGGTATTTGGGAATACTCTACATCGAAGTGATTTCTCACTTTTTTCTTTTTTTTTTGAGTTGGAGTCTCACTCCGTCACCCAGGCTGGAATGCTGTGACGTGATTATGGCTTACCACAACATCAAACTCCTGGGCTCAAGTGATCCTTTCACCTCAGCTTCCAAGTAGCTGGAACTACAGGCGTGTACTACCATGCCCGACCAATTTTTTGATTTATTGTAGAGAAGAGGTCTTGCCAAGTTGCCCAGGCTATTATCAAACCCGTGGGCTCAGGCAGTCCCCTCACCTCGGCCTCCCAAAGTACTGGGATTACAGGTTTGAGCCACCACGCCTGGCTGATTTCTCACTTAATGAGCTCAGCATGTCACTAGATAAAGGACATGTATAGTATAAAAGTTCGGAAGAAAAATTTTGGATTTAGTCTGACATTGGTTCGACTTATGGCTCTACAACTTACTAGCTGTGTGGCTTTGAGCAAGTTCCTTGGCCTCTCTGAGCCCCAGTTCCTTCATTTGTAAAGTGGGCCCATCTTATAGTTGTGATGATGAATTAAGTTTTATAAAACGCTTATTGCAGTGCTAAGCAGCGTTTCTAATATTGCACTGCAATAAGTGTTTATAATTAAGAATAAGAATCCCCTCAAGATCTGGTGGAAGGTAATAGCCTTTTGACTTATTTGGCTAAGATACACTTTTTGTCCTACTGTACAGGAGAAATGTTGTCTAGTATTTTTTTTTCTTCTTGCCAACTAGCAGAAACCACTTTCTTCTTAAGACATGACCTGGTCTCAGCATAAATGTGTTTCTTTTTTTTGTTTGTTTCTTCATTCTTCTGCTTCATTTTACCAAGTTTACCTTTAAAAAAAAACTTTACATAAAAATAATTACAATTGAAAAATTGACTATTTTGCAGTGAATTTGTCACATAATTTCATGTAATACTATATTTATACTTAATATATACTTTTTTTGAAAAGCTTTAGTTAAAGCAAGTGTTCATTCCCTTCAGGACAAGCATTTTTGTCTCTTCCAGCTCTGAAAATAGTTATTTTTATCTGTCATTTAAAAATATCCAGGACAAGGAAGAGTGAAAGTCATCTAAAGGAGCTGGAGGTAACTTAAAGTTACTAATACACGATGATTTGCTTCATTAGTGCAAAGAGGGCTGAGTTTGTCAGGATAAGTTGGAGAAAAGGCAGGGATGGCCTGGCGCTGAAAGCTGAGGCAGGAAAGTAGGTCTAGAGCCTCAGAGCACTTTCAGGAGGGAACTGATTTGTCAACTTGCTGCCGTCTTGCCTCTTGGTAAATGTGATGCCTCCATATTTGATATGCCCAGGAAAGGGGCAGACCCCTTTTGATTCAGTCTGAGCTTCTGTGCACCTTTTTACACTGCTGATCCCTCTAACACCTGACAGATCACAGAGCAATTTGAGGCAGCAAAGGTATCGCTGAGAGTTCACCAGAAAAAAAAGGTAAGATATTAACACTGAGTTCACCCATAGTGAAGGACTCCCCTAAGTACTCCACCACTTCCTCCTCCCAAACTATGACCAGACACCAAATACCCCAAGGTTTCAAAGAAGATTCTTTGAGGAGGAGTTATTTATCTTTAGTTATGCAGCGCTTTTCGTTATCCTTCAAGTACACATAAACCAGGAAAGGCAGTTAATTGCTACATGATTAATGATCAGATTTCTGTTGACATTTGTATAAAGTATTTTATATCCTTCTGTAATTTTCAGAAACAATTATTTAAGCAAATATACAGCCAATCAGAATGAGAAGTGAAATTATTTTCTCTCAGCAGAATACATTTTGAATTCACTTAAGAAACTAAGGTTTTTGTTTGTTTTGTTTTTCCAAATGAGGAGAAAGCCATATTCATTTTTTATTAATTTAAAGTTAATTAAGACAGTCAGGCCTGCATGTCTAGCCTTGCCTCTCTCGGTACTCCCTTTGCTTTGGGCTGCCATCACAGTGAAGTACTTCCTCCTCCTCCTCATACTCTGCCTCTGCTTTTGGTGGTTCTGTTTCTAGAAGCTATTTCCCCTTCTGCTTCACCTGGTAAATTCTTACTCAGACACCAAAGCTCTCCCAGGAAGCCCTTGGCTTGGGCATCCTTCCTTAGTGTTCCCACGGTACCTGAAGCTCATCTCTATCATTGCTCTTAGCACAGGTCATTCTAAGTATCTGGTTGCTGTTCTGCATTCTCGGTTAGACAATGAGCTTCTCAAAGCAAGAGATTATTTCTTGCTTCTCCTTGCCTCTCCAATGTCAACACATAGTAAAGACTCAAATATTTGCTGAATGAATGAGAAGTTTTTGACGGCCGTAGATGGTCATTGTTCATACTGTTCTGGCTGGTTTTTGTTTGTTTGTTTGTTTGCTCTGACAGAAGCAAGAATTGATGACAGAATTCCCTAACAAGCTGATCTATTGGGATGTGGAAGTCTTATGTGTATCTATGTACATATGTGTATGTATATCTATAATCTATATCCTTCCATCTTATCCGTTTCTGATGATTCATTATTTTTCTTCTTAAATTCTGAATGACACCTATATGTTAAGTTTTGAGTAGCCCTTTGAATAAAGCCCAACAATCCCCTCACCAATTTCACCCTCGTTTATTACTGTTTCAAAAACTCCTATTATCAGATGGAATTTTCAGAAGTGTTAGAATAACAAATAGCATTAAAATGATTCTGAATAAATAGTAATTCACCTAAATCCATGTGTAGTTGGATAAAAATATACTTTTTCTCTGATTTCGTCTGTATTTAGTAGTCGACTTGTAGATAAAATAAAATTGTTTTCCAAGGTTTTAAAGTTTCCATTTTGTTTTGTTTCACAATGCCATCATGGGATCTATCAGCTGTTGTTGCCCTTAGTATTCCAGCAGTTCTAATTTTTTAAAAAAAGGAACCATGGGTTAGATAACAAGATGATCTTGAAGCTGTGTTCTGGGCTTTGTGATCGCAAACAAGATTACTCATGAAAATGTAAAATGGACCTTTCTTTTTCTGGAGAATCAATTGAATGAGAATTCCAATTCTGGGAAATGAAGGAGGATTTGCAGTTTTGGCCAGGAACTTTCCTGGTTGCTTGGGCTGGCAGTGATACTGATCCATGTTGTCAATAAAGAGAATAGGACTATGAACTCACACTCCATACCTAACCATCTGGCTCCACCCTTTGCAGGTCTAAGGTGTCTCCTCTTTCAGCCCGCCCCATTTTCTGTCGACCCTATAGCCTCAAATGTCAGGCCCCAGCTTCTTTTCTTCAGCCCCCAAATGAAAACTTCCACAATAACCTTGGTCCTGAAACATCTTAGAAAAATAAAATTTTATTTTGTTAGTACAAAAACTTCAACAAGTTAGCATAAACACATTTTAATAACTAAATCAGGAATTGATGCTTTTAATTAGTATGACAATCACGGCCATAAGTCAGCGCTAAACAACTAATTTTCTCATCTACTATACCTGCAGTTGTCTTCTGTCCCTTATCCCAGCCACCAGTCACCATTCTGACTCATATCAGCTTCTATGTATCTGGTGATATTTACTTTTAGAATTATATGGGAATAAACAAATTGCCAGTGAAATTCCAGTTTTCTAGAATATTAGCTCATGTGGAATTTTTTTTTTTTTAATGTACATAACTGACCGAGGAAGATATGGTTTTGTGGTTGGTGCTTTCCTTATTTTTTAGGTCAAGGTAGCTCCTCTTAGGGAAACCAGTGTAGAACAAACAGGCTTTTACACCTGTATAATAACCTGAAATGAAGTCACGTGTGGTAGGTCACGCCTGTAATCCCAGCACTTTGGGAGGCTGACGTGAGAGGATCACTTGATCTCAGGAGTTCGACACCAACTTGGGCAACATAGTGAGATCTCATCCCTATAAAAAAAAAAAAAATCAAAAAAATAGCTGGACATGGTGGTACAGGCCTATCATCCTAGCTACTTGGGAGGCTGAGGTGGAAGGATCACTTAAGCCCGGGAGTCTGAGGCTGCGGTGAGCCATGATCATACCACTGCACTTCAGTCTGGGTGACAGAATGAGAACCTGTCGAACAAACAAACAAACAAACCCCTGAGAAAACTAGAGTTAGGAACTGGAAAAACGGATTTAATAAATATGTATTGCTTTATTGAACATGTTTAAATAAATCTAATACATATACTTTTAAAAAAAAGGGTGGAGATGGATCATTACTGAGCAACTACTGTGAGCAAGACACTTTCACAGTCATTTAATTTTAGCATAATATTGTAGGGCTAATATTATCAGTACTGTACTAATAAAAGGGCAAACAGTTCAGAAAGGTTAAGTGACTCTTTGAAAGTCTCTCAGTGATAAGCCACAGACACCATTTTTATCCTTGGCCACTTGATTCTGAAGCCCATGGTCTTTCCAGTCTAACCAGTTACATGGCAGTGCTAGAGATTAAACAGTGCTTTCTTAAAATGTAGTCCTTGCTCCCAAGGAGCTCACATCCACCATGAACAAAACAGGGTAGAATTATACATGTGGTGTGGTGGGGAAATGGACATAGTAAGTCTAGTGGAGTGAAGGGGGGTGGTAGAAGCTCTCAGAAGATGAGTGTGAGATATACTTGGAAGAGTGGGCAGATGTGGATGGAGGAGAAGGGGACAAGTGCCTGGGTGAACGACAGGAGCAGCAAACCCCAGGGCATGTTTGGGAAACGGGCTTCAGTCCTTCTTGGCAGCACATGTGTTATATGTACGGAAGCAGTGAGAGATCAAGCTGGAAAGGTAGGTAGGGCTGTGCTCTGGAGATTTTGAGTACCATTTAATTGCACTGAGCTGTGTAGGCAGTTGGGATCCACTGAAGGAGAGCCGTGACTAGGGGAGGGAGTGGTGGCTGTTTGCTCGTTTGTTTTACTTGATGAAAGTAGGCTTTAGGAATATTAACATGGTCGGTGGGGAAGGCTATGGAGAGTAACCGAGGTTGGGAGGGATATCCATCACCTAAGATGGAGTGATATGAAAGACTAGGACTAGGACATGACAACAGGTATAAAAACCACCTGTGTGTTGTGGGAAGGAAAAAACATTGGGACATTTCTACTGCTTTGCATGGGGGTAGATTAGAATATGCATAATTGTCGTAATCTTACATTTCTAGTACCAGGGATTTAATTATTTTAAAATTCAATCCTATTAAATGTTTTACTCCAAGACTCAATGACTTTTTGAGAGCTAACCTGATGTATTCAAAACTTAAGGACTTAAGTTTATAGACTGGACTTCTTTTAAATTAGTGATTCCTGGATTTGTGTACCCAAAGGAATTGCTGGGGCTTATTTAAAAAAATACAGATTATCAGACTCTCACCCCACAGGTGATTTGGTGGCTCTAAAATGGCACCCCAGGAATATGGATTTTTACCAAGGGCCCAGTGTACTTCATACTTATAAGCAGGCAAGTTTGGGAAATAATGTCTTACAAAACTTTCTCGCTGAGCAGTCTTTATTTGAAATGGGGATCATTTGTCTTCCAGTAATCCACGCCCCCTCTTTCTCCCATTCGTCCCACTTCCTGTTGTCTTTCAGTTCTAAATGCTTTAATCGAATGAAAGTTTCCAGTAGTTTGTACCTACTAAAAAGTCACACTTCAGAAGCCAGATGACACAGCTAATCTACCATGTAAAAATGAAAGAGCAGTGTGCATACCAAGGACACAGGGTACGAGAGGCAAAGGATTGGAGGCTGCTGCCGCCCTGGCCTCACAATGGCCCTTAGGGAAAGATGAAAGGAGGTCACGAGTTGGAAAGTAGACTTGACTTTGTGCTGAAAAAACACATTGCTCATCAAGGCAGAGACACTAGAGTTAAAAAAAAAAAAAACATTGTTAAAGCTAAAAAAACCCAATCTGTTCCAGGGGAAACATGAAAGCTGTTTCTAACACTTGTGCATTCATTTTCAGGATGGCACAGCTTTGAGATGGCATGTACCTGACCAAAAAATGAACAACCTGTGGGCTTTAATCTTACCAGGCTTTATGTTCACATCCGAGCAGGGTTACTACACTGAATAATGTTCATGTCAGGCCAGTGGTAGGCCACTCAGCACCCAGCTCAGGTTTGGGCTAGGTTAGGTGCTCAAAGTTTGGAGGGAAATGCAAAGACCAATTTACCACAAGCATTAGTCTCCAGAATACCCTGCTTCCCAATGAAAAGCTTCAATCAACTTGAAAGCAACTCCACCAAACTGAGGATAGACACTTTTAGACTTCCAGTTTCTCAACCCTTTTCACCACTGCCATTGGACACTTTAACTTCCAATTTGGCTTCCTTCTCTACAAAGACATTCCCTTTCTTCCTTTTCCACATTCTCCCTATAACCTCATCTCCTTCTGAGTTCTCTCCTATCATTGTCCACCTCTGCATCCCAAAACCTTACATAGGTCAATTGGTCAATCAATACTACCATGTGGAAGAGCACCCATTACTGAATCAGGCATGCTTGGGGCAGAAAGATGATTAGACACAAAGATAAGAATCACAGTCCCTGCTCATCGTCCTGGGGAAATGGACATATAAATATTTACAGCATCTTAATTGTAGTAATCAAGAAACAAATGTAATCCAGATTGGAGAGGGAGAAAGCAAACATTATCAGGAGATGGTGTTTTCCACTCTTACACTCCAGAAGCTTTTCCTGAGACACTACCACGCTGGCCCTGCTTGTTACATAAGAAAACGAAAAGGGAAAATACATATCCCTCTTTATTTCATTCAGTAAATATATAAACAATGAAATTCTTAATGAAATCATGATGCTTATTCAATAAGTTTGAAGCCAAAAGAACAACATTTAGAAGCAGTTGCATATGTGTGTATACAAACACATAAATGTACACATAATGCTTTCTAAAATTTTCAATGACTTTATGCTTCTTTTGAAGCAATGCAAGTAGAAGTTTAAGGAATTAGGAGCTATGTGTTTAAAACATCTTCTTGAGTATACTGAAGGATATTTGGTTAATTTTAGAAATGTATCTGGGCTTAGATAGCATATGTTGTTCATGCCAACTTATTTACTGTTTTAAAAACAAACTGAGAACAAACAGCAGCAGCAACCTTGAATTAGTGTTTAAGTCCTAAAATGGGCCTCATTCAACCAGTGGGCCTGCATATTAGTTACACTAGTCTCCTCTCAGAACCCAAGAAATAACTAGATGAAATGTACATGGTCTGTTTAACTGTATGAGAAAATATATTTTAAAAGCAACTATTACCTATGTAGATATATGCTCATTGGTCATTTTATTACAAATAAGAATACTTTAGGCTTATTGGCTCATTTTGTTCTACCAAATAGCTTTAAGTGCAGTTGTGTCTTTGCCTGTTTAGCTTTGTGATAATCTGGGAATTTAGAATGGATATAATTATTGACATTTTTACAGGTAAAACTGGAGGGAATGAGAAGATCATACGGTGGAATTCAGGCAAGCTAGACATAGTCAAAGTGAGCCATCTGTATAACACTACAATTTCTAGTATTTATGTCCTTAGAAACCTCTGAAACCTATATATATATATATATATAATAGAGTAGATTGCTATTGGATCTGACTGATAAGATTGGGCTCAGCAGTGTAGAGCACAGAGCTCATCCATCACTCATGATTTGAACAGGTACACATTCAATCTTGGTATCCTGTCCTGTTCTGAATTCCAGAACTCAAGCTAGAAGGTGGGAGTTCTGTTTCATTGTCTGCATCACACATTTTCTTTCTGGTCTGTTGTTTAACATATGTGGCTAGAATTCTTTTTACTGTGATTACCTTCAGGTGGTTAGATGAGGCTATTATATATAATAGAAGTAAAACAAGGAATATATATCTATATATAGTGGAATTCAGGCGAATATATTAGTTGGAGTCTCACTCTTGTCACCCAAGCTGGAGTGTAGTGGCACACTCATGGCCACCACAGCCTCAACCTGCTAGGCTTAAGTGATTCTTCTGCTTTAGCCTTCCAAGTAGCTGGAACTACAGACGCATGCCACCATGCCTGGCTAATTTTTGTGATTTATTGTAGAGACAAGGTCTCTCCAAGTTGCCTAGGCTGGTCTCGAACCCCCAGGCTCAGGCAATCCTCTCTCCTCAGCTTCCCAAAGTGTTGGAATTTCAGGCTGAGCCACCGCACCTGGCCTGAAACCAATATTTTTAAGACAAGGAAATTCATCAAGCTTTGTAAAGCCCTTGGCATTATCCTTTTCACACACGCCCACCTTAGTGACAGCACCAGGTACCAGTCACGTGACACACAATCCTAGTACATTGCTGGGTTCTAAAGGGGTTTTTTTAGGATTTTTTCTTTTCAGCCTTACCGAGATTAAGCTCTGCTTCTTCCAGACCTTGTTTTGTAACCTGTGTATTTTTGCAAGTGAGAGAAAATGGCCTTAGGTCAATCAATCCACTGTGGCCCTCCCAATAAATGGGATAGTGGTAGTGTTATTATAAAGATGGCGAGATACCTGCGTCACCCTACACTCTCTCTTTCAGTTCCCAGGTGGCCATACAATCTAAATATCTATATTTTTCTACATAGTTGAAGTTGTTTTTAATTCTAGGAACTTCTCAACTTTTCCCAATTCAATTTAAATTAAAAGGCATTTGAGTAACCAGAATAAACTCAGCATTAGTAGAAGCAACACAAGAAAAACAAACAAACAAAAATTATAGAAGTGCTCATGTTTCACCCCAGTATCAAATGAGTTATTTAAATTGGGAGTTGTGATTCTGAATAAATCTTAATAACATCATGCGCATCTTAAATGCTGACACACAGTTAGTCATGTCAGCAAAGTGGTAACAGCTAAGATTTTCTCCAAACTAGTATAGTTATGTTCTGTCCTGCAAAATAGAAATAAATGTGCCAAATACATTGATATAAAAATCATACTAACATATTCAGGCAGCCTACTTTTTTTTAAAAAAGCTCTATCAATAATTTAACCAAATATATCTGCTAGCTAAGATAAATATTACATATTTAATTGACAACAATTCTGTTGCTTAGAGAAGTGTAGATAGACTTTGGGATTATGAAAATCGTTTTGACATATTTTTAAGAAAGATTAGGCTGATGCTATGGTAACTCAGTTGTTTGTGATGTTTGTCACCTTGTAAGTGGGAGAATTCAGTAATTGCACTATTGAAGCTGCTTCAGGGTACCGTAATCACCCCACTTAACAGACCTGAGAATTCATTGGAAATCTCTGGAAATAATTATCCAGTTAGTAGCATACACTCTAAACAGACCTTCAAAATGTGTTTCATAGATTTGCTAAAAAGACTGTAAGTCTGCCAAATGTATTTGCTTTGATTTGGTTTGCATTAAATGAATTTTTTAAAATTTAAAGCTAGAAGTTTCAGGAATGGAGCAGTAGGTTTTTATCGGACAACATTGAATGAGTAGGGCTGCCACTGACATACTTTGAATGAGAGCCTCTATTCCATGAATACAGTACCCAGCATATGTGGGGCACATGATTGGTGCTCAAAAATATATTCAATGAATGTACTTATGAACCTATTGGAGAGGAAGTAATTAAAGATAATTAGTGGTTATATGTAATAAAGCAGTAGTTCTGATAAAGCAGTACTAACAGTACTATACTAGTAGTAATAATAGAGTAGATTGCTATTGGATCTGTTATCTGGGTGGGAAGAAGTGGGATCTGACTGATAAGACTGAGTTCAGCAGTGTAGGGCACAGAGCTCATACATCATTCATGATTTGAACAGGTACACACTCAATCTTGGTATCCTGTCCTCTTCCGAATTCCAGAACTCAAGCTAGAAGGTGGGAGTTCTGTTTCATTATCTGCATCACACATTTTCTTTCTGGACTGTTGTCTAACATATGTTACTAGAATTCTTTTTACTGTGATTACCTTTAGATGGTTAGACGATGCTATTATTGACGAGATCACACCCAAGCTGATTGGAGATCGGCCCAATACTTACACCTACACCAAGGCCTTAGGAGAGATGGTGGTGCAGCAAGAGAGCGGGAACCTGAACATAGCCATCATAAGACCCTCCATTGTGGGAGCAACCTGGCAGGAGCCTTTCCCGGTAAGCCCACTCACCTGGATTCCTTGTTTTGCCTCTAAAACATGGCTCTTCTAGCCCAGTTACTTTCTGATGTCTCTTCTCCTCCTCCATCCCCTCCTCCTCCTCCTCTCCCTCCTGCTTCCCCCCCCCCCCCCCGCTTCTCCTTCTCCTTCTCCTTCTTCTCAGGATGTATAGCTGAATGCAGCAAATTAGCATGAACCCACTATATCAGGGCAAATTCCATGTGGGGTTCAGGGTTCTCCTAGCATGCAGCTCCTCTGGGAGTTACTCTGTCTAAAGTTGGCAGAGATCTTAAATTAGCTTCTAATTAACTCCAGTCTCAAAATTGTCATGGGTGGTGGTTTTACTTCTTGGCATTCCCACTATGGTTTAATATGCCACAAGGCTCTTGATGGCCAAATTGGTCAGTAGTATTGCAACTGCCAGGATAAACAGGAGTCACAAACATCACAGAGGGTTCTTAGTTTTGGAATACTAATTTCTTTTACTTCTGTATACCACTTTTAAAACCATTCTGAATTATATCATCTTCTTCAAAGCAACTCCATGAAGGCTTGGGGTCAGTTAAACTCAAGTTCCACTCCTTATTGGCAATGCAACCTTCTGAATTATCTCTTCTGTAAAACGGAACTGATATTACTTACCTTGGAGAGTTGATTAAATGAGGCAATATATAAGGAATACTTATTCCCTAGTAAAAGACAGGTACCTAGTAAAAGGCTCAACAAATATGAATCCTATCATCTTCTCTCTTTTCTCTCCTCTTCCATTATACACACACATTTTGACTTTTACACTATAAGATAAACAGACATAATGAGGTCAACTGACTTGCTAAGGGCTTAAGAAGCAAATTCAAAAAGACATTTCCCTCTAACTGCTCCAAAATATAATCTTTCCAGTAACATCTTTAAGCAAGCTAACATACATGCACATATATCTGGTATGGACTCTATCACTATTAAAAATTTCAAGAAAATGGTAATTTCTACAAATCATGTTTGAAATGTTCTGCTAAGGAGCTTATAATCAGGACTGAGATGGAGAAGTCTGGTTAGTGAATTGCTGAACTGATCATAATACTAAAAACAAGGTCCAACGTAGGCTATAAAATGTCATAAAACACCAGGAAACCATCTTTGACTCCTGCTATGAAAAGCAATGTGAGCAACATTTTAATTCTTGCACAGACAGATAAAGTATAGAGAATAGCCAGTGCTTTTGCCATTGATCTTTATTTAGAATCTTAGAAATACTGGGTTAATTTTGTTGGCTTGGGTCTCAGTTCTCTTGTTTGAAATGTATTAAGATTAGACAGCAGCCAAGTGTGGTGGCTCATGCCTGTAATCCTAGAAATTTGGGAGGCTGAGGCGAGAGGATTGCTTGAGCCCAGGAATTTGAGACCAGTCTGGGAAGCACAGTGATACCTCATCTCTGCTAAACAGTTAGCTGGGTGTGGTAGTACATGCTGTAGTCCCAGTCACTTGGGAGGCTGAGGCAAAAGGATTGTCTGAGCCCAGAAGGTCAAGCCTGCAGTAACCTGAGATCACGCCACTGTACTCCAGCCTGGGGGACAAAATGAGACTCTGACTAAAAAAAAAAGTTTAAACTGCAGAAGTTCCAAAGATAAAACAGTTTTCTGAAATGTGTAACCAATAGAAATCTTCTTTCTTTTAGGGTTGGGTTGATAATCTAAATGGACCTAGCGGGCTCATTATTGCGGTATGTATATGGTGGAGGAATAGTAAGCACATTCTTTGTGTTGGCTTAGCTTGTTGATCCAAAGATGTGTTACTTTACTAACAACAACTGAAGCGTCTTTTCTCAATTTTTGCTGATTGCAAAATAGGGTGAAATTGCTTTTAATCTTTGAGAATGTTATTATCAGGAAGCCATGTGATATCAATTACTGTTTAGGAATTTTATTTTGGAGTCTTTGGGTACCAAGGATTTTCCTTTAGTTACCACAAGAAGGAGCTATTTCCCCCTTTTTGCTATTTATTACTGCTGTGAATTATTTGCTGTTTATTACTAGTGTGAATTAGGTATGCAGTAAAAATCATATCCTCAAAGATTATTAAAGTATTGCTGACAAAACACATACAAGAGTTTATGCTGTGTATTTAGAAAGGAGATATATGTCAGTAACTAATTCTTAATAGATAACAAGAAAGAGAGAAATACCAAGTAGAGCAGATTCTTAAAATATAAACATTGGTGAATATGAATACAACTTTTCACCAATCATTCTCTCACAAACAAGAGAAACATGGGTGCTCTGGGCGAGCAACCCTTTGTGCACATCTCCCTGCAGTCCATATTGATCCAGCGAGATCAATAGTACATGTAGGGCTCATGGCTCACACCAGAGCACTGAGGACCAGAACCACACTTTACTCTGTGGGACAATGAATAGGATATCAATTCTCTAAATGAACTTAAAACGTATTAGGAATTCAGACTCTGCTTCAGACTCTGCCTCTGCTCTTCCCAGAACAAAGTTCAACATGAATTAGAGACGAGACTTCATCTCTACAAAAAAATCAAATACAAATTAAAATACAAATAAGAGACAGTAAATTATGAAAGACAATGAATTTCCTTCTGAGTTCTGATTTTTCTAGTATCCCCTCTTTCTGCTTTCTACCTGCCTTCAACTCTTTCTTTTTTAAAGTTGGGGTAAACATTTGGTGACTCAGAACATCATTGTTTTAAATGATCCCAGAGTTAGTTTCATTATATTCAAAGCTGCACATTTATTTACATTTTCTAAAATTTTCCAAACTGGTTTCTTATATCCAAGAAAGGGAAACCAGTTATGGAAAACAAAAATTGAGAATATAAGAAATTGCAGTAGATGTTGGAAACATGCAAAGTTTAAAGAATCAACTTCATAAAATTCACCAATTGTTAATATGAATAATTCACAATTCTCACATTTAGATAACATCAGTGATGTGAACTAAGATACTGAACAAAAAGTAAATAATGACAATATTTTCCCAAGCAAAAAGAAGAAAAAGTTTTTGTTTTATTAACTGTAGAATTTCATCAATTTTTTTCAAATAAGTTACTAAACAAGCATAAAGCAAAATCATCAAAGAAATGCTAAACAAATATTAATAGAAAATTTGGGGAACAGTAATTCCTAAAGTGTCTTATGAATTAATTTTTAAGATATGAAAACTTATTCTTGGCGTTTGTTAATTAACTACGTATATCAACCTCTCACGAATTTTTGGGAAATCAAACTTAACCTGATAACCTAGTAGCTATTTTCACTAACAGCACTAGTATTATCTGCTTGATATATACTCTAGCCCCAGCTGTACTTAAGACCTGGTTTAATATTTTATGTTCTTTTTCCTATACAGGCTGGGAAAGGGTTTCTTCGGGCCATAAAAGCTACGCCAAAGGCTGTGGCAGATTTAATTCCGGTTGATACAGTCGTCAATCTCACCCTAGCAGTAGGATGGTACACTGCAGTTCACAGGTGTGGATGCTCTAGTGGGCTTTCAAAGATTTGATGAAGAGAAGGGTAAATATGTTAGGCACATTTTCAAACTATAGACATTTTATTGTACAGGACTCCAAGTGTGAGAAGGTGTTTGTTTTAATATTTTACATAGTTTCTCATTGACATCACTATCATTGTGTTGTTTTATACATATCGTTTAGGACTTGGCTGATCATAAAGTAATAAACCCATTAAATCACTTAACCATCAAATTCTTAAGAACTCGACATTTTTTTTTTCTATTTTATAACCTAAAATACAGCTTTCTTTTTTAAGGCAGAGGAGATAAAAGTTGATGAAATGAGAGCATATTTTATATTTTATTGAGCAGCTCAGTTCCTATAAATGCCAAAAGTTCAGATTATCATGTGTGAGGAAATTTTCTAGTACAAAGGAAAAAAATAGACTGTATATTTGGCTCTGTTAGTAAATATGATAAACAGAATTAAAATTTTCTTATGTGAACTCAGACACATGCGCTCCATAATATGTCACACGTATTTGACACACACACACACACACACACACACACACACACACACATTTTCCTAATCTTCCATTTTGTTTATTAACTCAAGGAAGGAACAAAAGATGAAGTGTTACATAATTTGCATTCGTCTGGGGAATTATTGAAACCACTCTGTCTAAATATTATTTTGTCTTATCTTTCTTTCATTAGTTCTCCACTTTGCTGTATTTATCTAATTTCTATTTCATCTTGCAGACCAAAATCAACGCTAGTCTACCACTGTACATCTGGTAATCTCAATCCCTGTAATTGGGGCAAAATGGGTAAGTACCTATAGCAGTGTAACTATATAACCACCACAGGAAAAAAAAAAGAAAAGTGTGGCATGAAGCTTAGAGCCCAGCAAGGGAGAAAGACAAAAAGTAAGAAAAGACACAAAAACATTAGACATTGTAAATAAGTAATAGTTCATTAGAATGTAGTGTGGTATATACCAAAGAAAGGTGTCAGTGGGAACATGTGCATGATTGAACATATTGGCTGTAAAAATTTTAAAAACACTCATAAAACCAAGGAAAAGTTGGAAATTATAAGCAATGTAGGTGATAAAATACTATCCCCTTTGGGGCATTAGCTCCCATGCACACACCCTTTCCCCTCAATACATCACTGAGAATGTTACATGATCAAACAATATCATACCTTTGTTATTGAGTTAGTGTTACTCTTCATTAATTTATGCAGCTTGCCTCTCTTGAGTGTGCAATAAGTATAACCTTGGAAATAGCTTGCTAAATTGAAGTAATTAATCTTTCATACTTAGAAAATCAGCTATCCAATCTTGTATTCTTTTGTCAATTTGGGGGTTGATTTTCAAGTTAAAGTCCGTGATTTTAGATTATCTAGGTGTTGTTTAGTTACTAGGCATAGTAAAAATAATCAAATGTACTTAATTTGCCAGAATTGATTTCCAAATTAGAGCACTCTGCTGTGTCATTCTGTTTGCAAAGTTATTAATTACTTCAGTAAAAATGAAATTAAATTATCTCCCATTAAAGTTCTTTAGATCATTATCCAGCTATCTAGATCATATATATAAATCGTTTTGCAAATATTTAGAAATCAAAACAAATTTCTTTTTCTTTGGCAGTAGAATTAAGATAGCTAAGATACCATACCACCCATAAAAATGAACCCGGGCTCAGTGGCTCAGCCTGTAATCCCGCGCCTTTGGGAGGCTGAGGTGAGTGGATTGCCTGAGCCCGCGGGTTCGAGACCCGCCTGGGCAGGCGAGACCTCATCTCTACAATAAAATCAAAAAATTAGCCAGGCGTGGTAGCGCGCGCCTGTAATTCCGGCTCCTCGGAAGGCTGAGGCGGAAGGATCGCTGGAGCCCAGCAGGTCGAGGCTGCGGTGGCCGGGAGCGGCCACTGCACTCCAGTCTGGGCGACGGAGTGAGACTCCAACTCAAAAAAAAAAAAAAAGGATTAATAGAAGCAAATAAGTTTATATTAACAATATACCTGGCCAGCTTGCTAAGATTGTAATTGCTAATGATTGAATAGAATTTTCTATGAAGACAATTGCTTAATGTTCAAAAATACCAGTATTATTCTTGTCTTTCCAAAGCTTCAGTCTTTGTTTTGTTGTTGTTGTTGAACTCATAAATTTTGAAGAGAAATTGAAATAGTACATATCATTGTTTTATTCCTAATTTTCAACAGAAGGCTTCAAATATTAAACTATTCTACCATTTATAGGATAAACCTAACTTGGTCGTAGCATGTTATCTTTTTTATACTCCATTACACTCAATTTGCTAATAATTTATTTAGAATTTTTGCAGCTACCCTTAAGTAAAATAAAGTTATTTTTGTTTTCATGAAGACCTTATCTAATTTTGGCTTTGGTATATCAACTTCATAGAATGAGTTAAAATATGTTACTCCTTTTTTTTTCATTCTATTCGCTATAAGTATGTATGTATGGTTGAAGTAATAATCTATTCCCTGAAAGCTTGATAAAACTGCCTGTAAGTTATTTGAATTTGCTATGGGAAGAATTTCATTGCTTCTCTTTTTTTAATTGTTGCAGGATTTCGCAGGCTTTCAGTTTCTGTTTGAATCAGTTTCAGTAAATTTTATTTGTCTCTTTTTCTAAGAATTTGTCTAAGTTTTAAAATATATTCTCATATAATTTTTGGTGTCTTAATATTTTCTCCCTAAACTGTAGCTGTAGTTAGAGCTCCCTTTTAATTCATAATATTTGCGAGTGTGTCTTTTTTTTCAGTCTTCCAATGGCGTACATTATATTTTTCAAAGAAGCAACTTCTAGTTATTGATTCTTTATACTGCTGCTTTGTTTTCTATTGCATTTATTTCTTATCTCTATTATCCTTTTTCTCCTATTTTCTTTAAATTGTTTTTTTCTTTCTATTTAACTTAGAAATATAGCTTATGACTATTCGGCTTTTCCAGTGTAAGCATTCAAGGTTTTACATTCCCCTCAAATGCCACTTTTTCTGTATCCCACACATTTTGCTATACAATGTTTCTTGTTACTTTTTAAGCATTTAAAAATTTTTCATTTTAACTCATTTAACCTATGAACATGTAGAAGTATGGTTTTTAATTGCCAAATTACATTTTCCACATGTACATGAAATCCTACTTGTCCTTTGGGTTAGAAAGACAATCACTTGATGGTTAAGAGTTTGGGGCTTTACAGTCTAATAGGTCTGGATTCCAGGCACAGCTCATTCATTCGTTTCTGTATCATTGAATAGGTATTATTCTTGGTGCTGAGGCTATACCACTAAACACACAGAAATCCATGCTGCATAGAGGTTTTATGCTGGCATAGAGATCCCATTATTTACTAGACTCCACTACTTACTTGTATGAACTTGGGAAAATCATTCAATTTCTCCTTGTAGATTAATATTCTTACCTGGCACGTGAGAATAATAATTCTTCTACTTCAGAGAGCTCTTGGGAGGATTTAATGAGATAAAGTGCTTAGCACAGTGACTAGAACAGTAAACATTTCAGTAAATGTTTGCTATTGCCATTTGGACAGCTTTCTCGGGAAGCCTTTTCTAACCCCCCTGGCACCCAGACAGAAATAGATGCTTCTTTTGTATTCCGTTGGAGCTTATTGTACTGACCTCTAGCAGAACACTCAGCCAATATACTGTAATCACTAACTGTCCATTTCACTAGACTGCCAATTCCTTTAAGGACAGGGAATATATCATATATATATATATTTTAACCCAAGCACCAGGGACAGGTGCCTGGCAAGTATCTGCTAAATAAATGTTTGTTTGTTTTTAATTGCTAAAGTAAGAGTTGAGATAGATTTAGAAAATGGAAAGTAATTGTATGCTGCTGGGATATTTATTCATTCATTAAGCCAAAAAATATTTATTGGGCACTGACCACCTCACAACCACTTTTCAAGGTACTGCATAGGTGAGAACAAAATAGACACAATTATGTCTCATGGTACTTACATCCTAGTAGGGAGAAAGACACATCAGATATGATTGAGTGCTTGAAGAAAAATAAAGAAGATTAAAGAGGTAAGAAGTAAAGTAGGAAGCTGCTATATTATATGTGGTGGCCAAGAAAAGCCTCTCTGATATAGTGACATCTTAGCAAAGACCTGGAAGAAGTGAGGGGACAAATCAGAGGGATGGGTGGAGGAAGTTTTCCAAGTTGAAAAACAGTAAGTGCTAAAGGACATATTCAAGAACAGCAAGGAGGCCGGTATGGCCACAGCAGAAGCATTGAAAGGGAGAATGGTAGGAGATACAGTCAGAGGGATGGGCATAGGGAGTGAGGATGCAGATGACACGAGGACTTATAGGCCATGGTAAAAGTTTGGTTTCCCTTTAGATGGAATGTGATTCCATTGAAGGGGTCTGAATTCTCAATATAGCCTGAGTTATATTTTAAAGGAATCACTGTGGCTGCCAGGTGGAAAGCAGACTGTAGGGGTGCAAGGGTAGTTGGTAGTAGCAGAGACCACTCAGGACACTGTTGCAATATTCCAGTATATGGTAGTGGTTTAGAACAGAGACAGCAGTAGGAATTATGATTCCGGATATTTTTCAAAGAGGTGATCGATTCTGGTATTCAATTGTATGTGGGTTGTTAAAGAAAAGAATCAAAACGATGACCCCAAAGTTTTTGACCATACTACCAAAAAAAATTGAATTACCATTTATAATGAGAAGTGGAAGATTGGTGGAGAAGTAATTTTGTGTATGTATTGAGAAGGGGGTGGTTGGTAGTGAGAGTATAAAAAGGCCAGTTTTAGAGCTGTTTTATGTGACTGTTTATTACATATCCAAGCAGAAATGTGGCATAGACATATGGATAAATAGATCAGAAAGTCAATGTTGATATCAGAATCTCTTATGCTTTTAATGTGCATAACTTTGTTAATTATTTTCTTTTTCAAGTATATATGTCTGTGGACCAAATGTTTCTCAAGAATCTTCTCTGTACAGGGTCTATATTTTTCCTATAAATTTCCAAGTGGAAATCTTTTTAAGAAGGGCAATAATCATATTATAATAACTGATATCTTCATCATAATTGAGTAATAAACTTAGGTATATTTTTGAAGAAAATCAATATAAATTAAACCAAATTGAATTCAAATTACTATCTTTTGAAAATAATTATTGAATTGACAAATATAAAATGTTTCAAACTAAACTTGCTCTTAGAAATGTCAAAAGAAAAAGATTATTATGAAAAAAAGTAAAATCCCTGAGACCAGAGTGGACTATTGAGTATGATATATTCCCAGAGAAGTAGAAATACCAAAGAAATAAAAGACTGTGGTATTTAAAGTTAACCATTACAATGGAATCTTGCCTTTGTAATCTTTTACTTAAACCTTTAATAAAGATTTAAGTAAAATGTGTTAAGAGACTTTCTTAATGGTTCTGCAAGTAATAATCCAGCCAAGGAAATAAGGCCCTTAGCCTCTGTCTTGGGACTTTCAGAATAGATAAGATAGCCTTGTAATTAAATGATGGATTTATGTTTTCCTGAACAGCACTTCATTGTAATGACTATAACAATTCTTCAAGAATTTTTTACAGTAAATGTTTCAAGTAGAGGACCCAATTCTTAATCCACTCACATTGTTTGGTTTTACAGATGACCACTTGCCTGGCATAAAAATCTTTATATTGTTTCCAGAAATTGATTTTTGACTCTACACAGCAAATCCTTAGTCTTTATTATTTTGACCCATTGCAAATGCCTTCCACCACGATAGGCTTACACTTTCAAGATTTAGCACTTATTCTTTTTTCCAGGATTCCAAGTCTTGGCCAGCTTTGAAAAAATCCCATTTGAGAGAGCTTTCAGGAGGCCATATGCTGACTTCACAACCAACAACTTCACAACCCAGTACTGGAATGCGGTCAGCCACCGGGCTCCTGCCATCATCTATGACTTCTATCTACGGCTCACAGGACGGAAACCCAGGTAAGAAACTGGGTCAGAGGCTTTGAGAATGTTGCTGCATGAGAGATTAGAGTCCCAAATAATTTAGTCCTCCCTTCAGCTGAGGATAAAAGAAGACAATTGAATCTGATACACACACACGCATGCACATGTGCATACACACACACACACACACACACACACACACACACACACACACACACACACAGGTTGAATATCCCTAATCCAAAACCCAAAAGTCAAAATGTTCTACCACAGTGTGAAACTTTTAAAATGCCAACATGACATTACAACCTGACCTCATGTGATGGGTCACAGTCAAAACACAATCTTAAACTTTGTCTAATGCACAAAATTATTTAAAATAGTGTATAAAATTATCTTCAGGCTATGTTTATATGGTCAGGTGTGTGAGAAATATAAATGAATTTCATGTTTGTACTTGGAGAAAGCGGCGTCTCAAAGCCAGTATTCTGAATGGGATGTACTGCCACCTAGAGAAGAGTGAAGAAATTAGAGGGAACCAAGTGGGCTGATGCTAAGGCAGCTGTCACCATCTAGCTGTGTGACATAGGACATAGCTTTGTCTCTCTGTCTCACTTGAATAATAATATATGTGTCAGAAGAGTCATTATCATAATTACCAAAGGTAATTCCTGTGATCAAAATCAGAAGCATGAATAGTATTGCCTTTGGTACTAGTCCCTCCATAAGGAGGAAGTCTTTCTCAACATGTTTAGTGTTCTTCCATATTAGCAGTGCATAATACTAAAACGTAACCAATGTAGTTTATCCAAAATTTTAGAGATCTCATTTAGAGCTCATAACTCAGTTTTTCTTGAACAAGATAAAAAAGAAACATTGTGTTTATGAGGAAAATATTTGTATGGGGTTTAGTAAATAAAGATGGGAAAAGAAAACCCAAACACGGTAGGCAGAAGTGCTATAACCTTGAAAATATGCCAGGGCTGGAAGAAAGCCTGAGTGTGGAAAAATGTTCAATAGTTAAATAAATAAATAAATAAATAAGGAAGATACACAGTAAAAATCGATATGTATTTAGTTCCTCCAAAATAACAAGGACAACCCAATAGAAAAATAAGCAGGGAACAGAGGCAGGCAAATTGTAAAGTTTTTTTGTAATACAAGTAAAGATACATATAACATAGAGCTTAGGAGTATGGAGTTTGGAGTCAAGACTTACAGGATTTAAATCCAGAATTCACCAATTTAGCCACAGGTGCCCTAATTACTTCACGTCTCTAAATCCTAACTTCTTCCGTAAAAAGGGAGCAATAGTCCTAACCTATTTTATAGGGTTTAATATGAGTGCTTAGAATCCCTACTATTACTAAAGATATTTTAAGTGTTTATGTGATAAAATGAATCATCGCTTTCTTCTATAGCATTTATGTTTTATGTATTAAGGAGACATTCTCTACCTGACAATAATAATCATATTTTTTCTAAAAAAAATCATAATATACTGATATACTCTTATAAATACAATAACATCATTTATGACCATTATTTTAAAAAAATTAAATAAATTTATTGAAGTCACATCAATTGCATCAGAGTTAGGAATGGATAAAGATTTAGATAATAATAGTTAAGTGATATTGTATTCTGGTGTTTGTTATCAAGGTACAATAACGTCTACCTCCAGCCTAAAAAATTTCCCAAGATATAGTGAGAATAGCATCATAAGAAATTACTGAGTCAACTGTAGTGACCACTACTACCAAAATTGGATTAACTAGATAAAAAATCAAATGCACTATCAGCCAAAGATGACTTATAATTAATAAGACTGAGGTTTGTACAAGGTATGTGACCTTGTACAAAATATTTCTGTAAAATGAAGATAAATAGCATAAAACTTGGCTATCTCACAGTCATACTGTTAGGATCAAGTAGGATTGCATATGAAAATTTGTTGTGAGTAGTTATACAATTGGAAGTTTCACAAAGAAGAGCTGGTCCAAGTCCTGATCAAGGGATTAGAAAATGTGGTTCATCTCAAGGCATGGAACACAGAGTAGTGAGATTACATTGGCAGCCTGGACAACTTGGTGAAACTTTGTCTCTACAATTAAAAAAAAAAAAAAAATTAGCCGGGCATTGATGGCACACGCCTGTGGGCCCAACTAGTTGGAACGCTGAGGTGGAAGGATCGCCTGAGCCCAGGAAGTCGAGGCTGTGGTGGCCATGAGCGTGCCATTGCATTCCAGCCTGGGTAACAACAGAGTGAGACTCTAATTAAAAACCAAAAAACTGGGTTAGAAATTGACTTGGACAATTTACCTTAAGTTCATGTTACCATTCATAAAAATGCAAATACTTACCTAACAAAGGATGTTATCACAATTAGCAAAGTTGATATATTTTTAAAGCATTAGCACTGTGCCTAACTATAAGTTATACGTTCTTTTCCCCTTAAATTAGCATTACAATTGACAGCTGCTTTTGGTTCACTGGATGCTAACATAGTCAACACTTCTGCCCAGAAGTTACGCACTGAGACCTTAGATCCTATCAATTTTTTTTTAGTCCAAGGACATACAATAAAGAAGAGGAATAAGTATTCTAATTATCTACCTAAGAATTAAAAAAAGATGAACAGTATGTCACTAAGGGTGAACAGTTGACAATGTTAAAATAGTTTTGCTATTCTTGAGAAAGAGATGTTAGTAAAGAGAATGAGGGCAGAGTGTGGTGCTCATGCCTGTAGTCCCAGTGCTTTGGGAGGCCACAGTGGGAGGGTCATTTGAGGCCAGGAGTTTGTGACCAGGCTGGGCAACATAGTAAGATCCTGTCTCTACAAATTTAAAAAAAAAAAAATTAAAAAATTAGGTAGGTGGACATGGCAGCGTGTGCTTGTGGTCTCAGCTATGCAGGGAGCTGAGGTGGGAAGATGGCTTGAGCCCAGGAGTTGGAGGCCGCAGTGAGAGTTTGGTGGTATTAAATACCTAATAGAACAAGCTCCTTTAGATTCATCTCCTTTCCTTTTCTGTAAAATAAACAGTTGATGTGGAAGGTAAAAAATAATAAGAATTTTAATGAGAAATTGGGGAAAAGAGAAAAGGACAACTTTTATATTTTCTCAGAAATAACTTCTCATACATCACTGTGGAGTGACAGGGAAACAGCCATTTGTGGTGCACTGATGTTTACTCCTGTCTGACCTTTACCTCAGGATGACAAAGCTCATGAATCGCCTTTTAAGGACCGTTTCCATGCTGGAGTATTTCATCAACCGGAGTTGGGAGTGGAGCACGTACAATACAGAAATGCTGATGTCCGAGCTGAGTCCCGAGGACCAGAGAGTAAGGACAGCGCTGATTTACACTACAGGAAAATCTGTCTCATTTGATATTTAAACTTACTGGACCTGGAAAGTTGATGAATAAAGGAAGTTTTGGTTATATACACAGATTTAGGGGGGTTCTTTGCTAAGAAAATCAGTCAATGCTATCAACACAATCACAGGAAGCAAGTTTAGTGTAGGTTAGAGACTTGGGTTCTTGGACTGTGGTTCAATCTCCACTGCTGTTCTGCAGTCATGTTTCATCTACTGCACTTCAATCCTTCCCTCGCCCTCAGTGGTTATCTTTTCTAGAAATACTCAGTGCCTCTGGATAACTCTGTCTTTCCCCTACCTGCGATAGCATATGACTTCAGTGAAAAATGGTGACTTGATTGCTCATCAATGCTTTCATCCACTATTCTTGTCAAATCAAAATTGTTCCACATCTCCACAGCTACCGCTCCTTCCTTTGTACCTTCTTAAAGCTAATCCCTACACCTATGTCCTGTCTTCTGAGACCTCTGTCAGTGTGGCCTCCTTTCCAGCATCATCAGTCTTCCCTACAATGTATATCTTCAACAATCCAGACTTTTTTCCTCAAGACAGGCCTTCAGTTTAATTGCTCAGCATCAGCATTATTTCTTTAGCTTTGGGGGCTTTTTGGTAGTTACAAAGGATGTGTCCTAATATCTTTCCATATTCAGAAATTCACAAATATAGAAATCTTTTGTACTTTGTACATGTTCCTAGGGTTTTTTTTTTTTTCCCTCAAAGAGTCATGTGTTCTCAGGGCATGTCCTTAAGCTATTACAAAAATTTTCAACAAAATTGTAGTCTCAGTCTCTCTTGGCTGATTTTCCCACTAAGAAACAATTTTGTAAAATGTTTCTTATTTTTTACCTATCAAGCCTGCAGAAGAAATCAAGTAATAGTAAGAAGTAAATGCCACATGGCTAGATAGCCTCACTTCCCAGCTAAAGTTTTCACTTCTACATATCAGCTCTATTGAGCATGATTCATCCAGATCCTGAGAGTCTTTTCATATCATGAAACCTAAGGGTTACTTGCAATGTCAAATACCATAAATATTGTATTGAATAAAAGAGGTGAGATTTAGAGGGATATTTTTATCTGAAATCACTGCTGAATACCTCTCAAATCAACATAAAATAGAGCTATTCAGAAAGGTTTACATACTGTATACACAAAAGTCTTCTGGTGCTAGTGTTTAAAATGCATGGATGATGATTAAACCAGTTTATAAAAACACAAAACTCATAAGCAAATTCAAGCTATGGTAAATTCTTTTAAAAATTAGCTTCAAATTTTATATAGGCTTATTCTAATTATTTTCTCCATGAAATTTACCCATGTAGATAATTCAAAAGGTAATGAGCTTAGTTTCATTTTTGGTATTTTATGATTTCAATCTAAAATGGTGTAAAATTTTGTGAAAGAAATGATCAAAGCTTCAGATTTAACATATGCTCTCAAAATATCTTAGCAAAATAGTCCCAAATGTAATTGCCAAATTCTGATGTGGCTCAGGATTCAGTTGGATTTGCCAGAGAATCAGGGTTCCTAACTAGGGTCTTGTTGAAATCTAATTTAGAAAGATGAAACAGTATAAAAATAAAAACCTTATATAGATGAATAAGTAATATTAAAAGATACTATGAAAAACATATCCAAACAAAGTGATAACAATTACTTTTGAAAAGCAATTCAACTTTTGGACACATCTGTGAAGCCTCTCTGGAACTCATTCTCATCTGCTCTTTTTGTTACTACTCCAAATTTCACAAAGGTTTGAGATACCTTGCAATAAATAGATATAACACAAAAGAACAAAAAGAAATAAAACACAAAACCAGAGAAAATTTGAACCAGAATATAAAGTCACAGCTAAGAATATATAAAAATAAGGCTGGGCTTGGTGGTTCATGTCTGTAATCCCACTCTGGGAGGCTGAGGCGGGAGGATCACTCAAGGTCAGGAGTTCAAGACTAGCCTGGGTAACATAGCAAGATCTTTTCTCTACAAATAAATAAAGCAGCTGGGTGCGGTGGCATGCACCTGTGGTCCCAGAGTACACACTAAGGTGGGAGGATTGCCAGATCCCAGGAGGTTGAGGCTGCGGTGAACTGCCACTGCACGCCAGGCTGGGCAACAGAGCAAGACCTCGACACTCACACAAAAGTGTGTGTGTGTGTGTGTGTGTGTGTGTGTTTGTGTAAAATTATAAAATGTCTATATGTGATCTACAAGAGCAAAAATTTGTTCTTGAGCTTTCTGGTGGCAAAGTGAAAAGTCAATATAGTTTCATGGAACTCACTGTCCAAAAGGAGAGATTGATTATACCAGTGTTGCAAAAGAAATAAAGCTTTTCTTATCGTTTAACTCTAAAAGAAATGTTTATGAATGGCTTCCTAAAATGACACATTAAGATACAATGCATAACATCTGTAAAGTAAATACAGTAATAACTTTAAAAAAGTTGTAATGTTTGTCCACGAAAGTTGAGAGGCTAAGCCAAAAACAATATGGATAATGATTCAACAAAGAGCCTATTATTAAAAAATGTTTATTGAACGCTCAGAATGTTAATTAGGGATATGAATATTTAGTTACTTCCTTTCCAAATCTAAGATGGCTTCTTGTTATTAACATATACCATTTTTATTTGCATATAAAGGAGGCAGAATTGAGTAGCCCTAGAGAAGTACTAAATCTTTAAATGTCAACTTTAATTACATTCTTTGGAAGCTTAATATTTCCTAGATAAAAGGAAACAAAGCTAATTATAGACTCTGGAGGAAAGATGCAAGTTATGAATTAAGCCCAAGAGATTCTCAGGAAGTAGCATAGCCCTTTTAAAGTCAATAAGCTTGAATTTTAGTGGTGATTGGCTTTTTGGTTTTGACAATTCATGCCTTTTATTTGATGCAATCTAAGCCTCCATCAAACACTAGCTCTCTGAATAAAGAAACAAAGAATTTACTTTGGTTATATTCATGTATACCTTATATGATGATCAAATAACAAGAAATTGCTGTATAACAAAAAAGAAACACTTGTGGCTTTAAAAATTAATATTAAAATAGTATTAAAATGCATTCATGTATTCGAGTATTTATTGAATACCTACCTTGTGCCAGCTATTGTTTTAGGAACATAATTTATTTGAATTAAGCCTTTTTTTTTTGCTATCAAAATCCTTACTAGTAAGGTCTCACTGGAAGTTCAATCTGTTAAGACTAACCAGAATTCTCCTTCATTGTACATGAGAGAAACTCTGTACTGAGAATAGGCTTTTAATAGGCAAAAAGGGATCTGAGAGTATTGCAAGTCCCAGGAAAGAGAAAAGTGCCCAATGGACTGACGCACCTTAAACAAATCTTCCACTTGCTAAGATATTTTAAATACTGGAATTTTAATGCTAGCACAAGCTCATTTTTTCAGGCCATTCTCTCCAAATACCCCTATAAAACCAAAACCATTTCCCATCTGACTACCACATTTTCTCCTAATAATAGATTTTAGTGGCTATGCTTGTGGGACAGATTAAAATTGCCATGATCTGAAGAGGGAAGGGTTTTTCAGTGTCCTCCTTCTGTGTGTAATGGCTGAACAGAAAATTATTGCCTGTGGCATTGTTGACACTATGTATTAAACATGATGAAAGAAAAAAAACCAAAACCACTCACTGATGCAATCTTTTATTTCATATTATTTCAGCAGTCATACCAAAACCCTCCGAGAAGTACCTAATACTAATTTCCAGAGATGACACCATAGTCTTCCTAACACTTTCTACTGTTTAACAATTTTGATTGCCTTAACTTCTTTATATTCAATCAAAACTATTTTTTCTATTATATTTAAAGCTCATTCCCCAGTTAAGCTTTTCTTATGGAGATTTTGAAAAGATGCCTAGATAGCTCAGTGATGACCTATCAGGTTTCTCTTCCCAACTCATCCTATCTCTATTTGTAATCTACATAAAGCTGCCCCCCCCCAATGATCCTGCCTCAGCACAGCATCGTTTCTTAAGCACACAAGAAATGAAATCTATTCAGATCTTTACTCTAAGCTTTTTAATAACAAACCCCAAAAGATCATACATTTTAAATTAGGGAAAAAAATTGTAATCCTCTTTCCTTGTCATTCTCAATATCTACCTCTGTGTGGCAAACTTTCTCCTCCCAATTAAGTCAGTCTCTGCCTTTTCCCTTTTCCCTCCTCCTCTCCATCGTGTACCACTCTTTTCATCACTACCAGTCCCTCTTTTTTTTATTTTTGAGGTGGAGTCTCTCTGTCATCCAGGCTAGAGTGCAGTGGCATGCTCATGGCCACCCCAGCGACGACCTGCTGGGCTCTGGTGATCCTTCCGCCTCAGCCTTCCAAGTAGCTGGAACTATAGGAACACGCTACCATGCTGGGCTAATTTTTGATTTATTGAAGAGAGGAGGTCTCACCAAGTTGTGGGCTGGTCTCAAACCCGCGGGCTCAGGCAATCCACTGGCCTCGGCCTCCCAAAGTCCTGGCATTACAGGCTGAGCCCAGTCCACTCTTAAATATAAATTCTGCTCATCTATTCCTTAAGGATTTGCTTCCCAAAGCTTACTCTAATATGCACAATGAAGTGGCAATGCTGAAGGAAAGGATGGTAGGCCAAGGGGACAACAGCAAAATTTAAGAGGAATGGGAAAGATGTCTAATTTACGTTCTAGTCATTAACGTATTAATCTTTGACTTCTTAAAATAACTGCTTCTCATTTACTTGAAACAAGTACACCAAGCCAACCATAGGTTTTCACCAGACTAAGTAATACCAGTTCCTTACATTTTCCTCCTAAAACTTCCTAAATGTGACATGTTTGTGCTTGGTCCATGTTTAAATCTTCCTATGTAAATGGTAATCCATATTATCAATCCCTGTGAAATAACAGCTCAAATGATCTGTCCTTTGAAGAGGTCCAACCTATATCTCCCAAACTAATGCCAATCATTTATGTAAAAGAAACTCAAGTGGACAGAGTGACTTTCCAGTTGTGCAATTCTGACAATCCACAATTTATCTCTCTTGCCTTTCAGGTATTCAACTTTGATGTGCGCCAGTTGAACTGGTTGGAATACATTGAAAATTACGTTTTGGGAGTTAAAAAGTACTTATTGAAAGAGGATATGGCTGGGATCCCAGAAGCAAAGCAACACTTAAAAAGGTAAGTCTAATCAGTCAGTTAATATTTATTGGAGCACCTACCATATATCTGATTTTATACCAGACATAAAATGTGTGCAGGGTGCAGGAAACGGGAGAAATTAACATTTCTTGAGCATCTCGAGCATTTACTGCATTATAGGGCCTGCGCCGTGTAATATGCCCTGTAACTTAGACTCCATTTAGACCTCACCACACCCCTATGAAGCAGGTATCATTTGTGTTATTCCATTTTTACCAGATATTTAGGCTCAAAGATGGCAAGTAACTTGTCCATCTGCCACACCTTGTCATGTGAGATAAAGAATACTCAATAGACAGGAGACCTGACCGTGCTGTTTAAACACTTGACCACTTTCCAATTCCTTTAACTTCCTTAAATTACTTTGTCATAATCCTTGAGGGACAAAGAATTATAGCACTCCAGGATAATCCTGGTAGAAGCACAGAATTTGTACTGCAGAAATAATGACAGAAAGGTAGGTTGCAAACAGGGAGGACCTTGAGTAGCAGGCTATGAAGTTTAGAATGTGCCCTCTAGTGAACAAGAAGCAGTAAAGATTTATGATGTGGTAATATGATCAAAGTATATTCAAGAAAGACTACAGTAGTCATGTTTCTAAATAGCTCCAAGTAGAGACAGGTATGAGAAAGAGAAATTAGTTATGGAATTATGGTGGAAATCTGCCTATTCAGTAAGAATGTTATGGAAATGGGAGACAAAACCCAAAAGGCCATGCCAGATATTCTGTGATCACTTCACAAAGATGCATTTGTCTTCAGATAATATAGGTAGGTGTCTGGTAGTTTTAACTTTGGTTGTGTGTGTCTGTTCCCCAGGCTCCGAAACATTCACTACCTCTTTAATACTGCCCTCTTCCTTATCGCCTGGCGCCTTCTCATTGCAAGATCTCAGATGGCTCGGAATGTCTGGTTCTTCATCGTGAACTTCTGTTACAAATTCCTCTCCTACTTTAGGGCATCCAGCACGCTCAAGGTCTAAGAACATTCGGCAATCACCTTTTATCTGGAACCTCTCAGATACCTCTAAAACAGCAAACTGTGGTTCTCAAGATTAGGAAGTGACAAGGAATATGCCCAAGCTGTCAGATATTACATGTGCTATTATGTATTCATCCCTGTTCCTTAACTATATTTTTTATTTCAGTGAAGGAAGTTGAAAACCAGCCTATAACCACACATATTTTAGGAAAAAAAAATCCAAATTGTGTCCTAATATTCTATACCCTTGCATATTAAACATGAAAGTAATCCTACCTTTCTATATTTAGCTTTTCTTTTCTCCTTGAGAAGCTTAAATTAGACTCCATAAACATGGAAAAACACATGGCAGAAGCTAACACAAGCTAAAGAAAGACAGTACTGACCTTGGAATCATTCTGTGGTAGCCAGTAGAGAGATGTAAAATTAAGATGAGGAAGAATAGTCTCAATATTCTCACAAATGCTATAAAATAAATAATTCCCCACTGAAAATCTCTCTCCTCCTTTTCCACGTTATACTTGAGAGTCCTGGTTGAGGGGTGAAGGAATTAGAAAAGTGGGTTCATATTTAACAATTTTCTTAATTATATCAACTTCTTAAAAGAAGTATAAATAGGTATACACAGAATGAGGGATTAAGCACATTTGCATTGGGGACTCTAGTGTATTATGCATTTAAGTCAAAATTACTAGCTTCTCAAATTTAAATATGACGGCTATTATTTCTCAATTTTTAGTCATCAAATTTCCTGATAACCTTCTCTCAAGAGTTTTCTTCTTTTTCATTAAAGTTGCCAAACCCCTTATATTTAAGCTTGTTTTCACTTAAGACTCAATTAGAGTGGCTAACATGAAGAAGGCCCCAGATTAGAATCATGTAAAAAAACAAAACAAAAAAAACTCAGTCACCTGATCTTTGCTATTGAAGCAAGCAAAATTTTAAATAACATTTTAAATTCTAGTTTTAGTCTTCTTGTATAAAGTGGGGAAAATTACACTTCTGTGATCACCAGAGGATTTATTAGTATCTTGATCATTTCAATTACACAACGTTAACTGTACAACGTACAGCAAAATTAACAGACTTCATTAGTGACTCCAAGTTTAGAGAATAGGTCTTTTGGCTTAATTTTATGTACAATGCAAACTAACTAGTAAAAACTATATTCCCAAATTCCTAAACTAATGATGTAACTGTTATCCCAGTTTTCCTCATATTTGAGAGATGAGTGCATGTTGTATTGCAGCATTTCTTCATGGTAAAAAACATGGATTATTATCCTAATATAGTATTTGGGGCCCAACCAGCTAAAAATAATCACCACACAACTACTTGAAAATTACACAGGCATAAAATGTTAACAAATGGTGGCAGTTATATTCATGTTCACTTTCTGGAATAATAATATTCAGAAAGGCACATTCAGGTAGTTTAAGTGTGCAAGGCCTTAGGGCAGTATCTCGCCTAGTATTACTTGAGATTCTCTTGAGCTCCATAAAGGGCATTTTTGGGGGAACTCTTCCAGGCAGTGTCTTTCCAATCTTACCTAAATTCTGGGAACTACTTTCCAAAGGCAGATAACCCAGCACTGAAACAAAGCATCCAATGATTATTACTTGCGATGTCTATATGAAGCTTTTGAGTTATATCTATTAAGATACAAACTACAGATATGATAAAAACATGAAATCAAGATACAGTTCAGTGGGACTGGACAATTGAAAACTCCCAAATACCCCGCCATGACGACCTGCAAAATACAGTTCTTAGAATTCACTTTTGATTGTATGTTTCACCAATTCAGTAACTCCACTAATCAAGTTTTCACATTTTGACTTTTGATTAAATAAAAACTTGAATTAAATTTCCCCCTCTTCCAGTGTTGTGTCTTTGTTTAACTACTGACCACTGTAGTACATCTCTTCTCACACCCCCAACCCCCCAGAAAAAGGAAATAATCTTCCAAAGAACTCAACCAAATCAAATCACAGGAATAACTATCAGATGAATATAAATTAACATAGAAGTAAATAATGCTTCACTTTTTTCTGGTACCATTAGTAGGGTTACATTTACATAAGTATTCTATCTGTGGCATCACAAAAATAACATGAATAAAGTTCTTTTGTGATGATTAAGCAGTAAAAGTAGGTCTTCGTACTAAAGAAAACCCTAGTATATAACTATTTCACAGTAAAACTAACAGTTATCTTAATGCCTTATGCAAAGCAGTGGGAAAGAACTGACTACTTTCGAGTGAAGAGGATGGGAAGGACAAAGCTATCTTTGTTTATTTGTTTTTTATTTTTACTTTTTTTAGATGCAGAACTTAGCCCTGTTGCCCTGGCTGGAGTCCAGTAATGCAATCACAGCTTACTGCTTTCTCTAATTCTTGGGTTCAAGTGATCCTTCCACCTCAGTCTCCTGAGTAGCTAGGACTACAGGCAGGCACCATCATGCCTGGCTAAGCTTATTATTTTTTGTAGAGACAGGGTATTGCTATATTTTCCAGGCTGGTCTTGAACTCAGCCTCCAGAGACTCTCCCACCTCAGCCTTCCAAAGTCCTACAGGCTTCAGTCACTGCCTGGCCTGTTTAAAAAGAAGTTTTGGTAATCGCTATATTCTGCACCCACAAGATACCCGATACATTAAGTATTACAGAGTTGAAGACAGTCACTGCCTGAAGTGATTAATACTGAGAAAAAAATTGAGGCAAATGGGTATACAACTCAGAAAAACACTTCTCACAATTTTATATTAACCTAACACTACCTCCATTTAACACCGCCGTTAAGTAACTTAGTATCTCAGAGTAAAGAGACTAGTCTAATAACTCCCAAATAGCATGTTATCTCACAATGACCATAAAAAATTAAAGATAAGCCTCAAGTTCCCCAAAACATCGATAATTTCCAAAGTTCACAAGAATCACATGTAAATTTCTACATGATTACCTTCCTAGAACTGCTGTTCTAATAATAATGTTCAGGAACATAAGCAACTACCTATAGGAAGAAGTAGTAGTTGTCCTATATGCCCACACGGGTATGGAAAAAAATTCACTGCCTAGATTACTGTATAAAAATATATGTTTAAAAACTGACAAAATCTTAAAATGTAACTGGTTGAGAGACAGCAGTGTCCTGAGAAAGATACTGCTGTGGCAAAGGATGCTTAACTGAAATTGAGCTTAAATAGCTCGAAACATCTCTTCTGATACACAAACATTTTAGATGCGTCCCTACTGTACCTGAAATACCGATTCCAACCTGGAACTATAAATGGGTGGGGAGATGAAAGGCAATACAATTTGGTTCAATTCTATAAAAATACCTTAAGGAAATTATAGTACAAGAAGTCACCAGATTTGCATAACAGCTTGAGAACAGAATACAAAGCATTTATTACAGTTATAAAAGCTGCTGCTGAAGGTCTGCTTTAGTATATAGCTTTCATTAATGTATACTTTTCTCCACACCTTCTCATTCTGAGTCTTACCTTTAAAAAAATTACATTAAAAAGCATAAAAGATGCATATTTGGAAGAGTTCTTAATCTAATTCCTTTTCTGTTAAACATTCAATATTCTTTGAAGTTGCCAAAACAAAGTTTTTGCTGAGTAAGCTTGTTTTTATATTTGATTCTGCTTACAGGTTTATAGACCTAATTTTGAGTCCACCGCTCAATTTACATCATTCATCTTTAATATAGAAACATATAAAATAAATCCAATCTCTTATAGCAATTTAGCTCCATTTGTAGGAAAAGTAAATATGATATGTAAAGATTCCTGTAGTTTTCACACGAGGAAAAACAGTTTTAAAATAGGAGACGGAGGCTTGTTTCGGGCACATAATCTTAATTTCTCCCCTAAGATTTAAAGGACAAGAACATTGCTCTATAATTTGTCATTTTGAGTCCAAATATTTGTGGTTGAAACGCTAAATTAATGTTTGGTTCTCTTCTCTCCTTAAAACAAAATAAAAAACTAAAGAGAAAACCAAAAAATCCAAGGTAGTTTGATTTCTACTTTTAAATGCAAAGCAATTTCTTTAGTAAAGTATTTCAGAAAGGGGATAAAGCTATATACTTTGTATCATCACAATAAGGGGACACCTGTGTATTGATCCAGGCATTACATCATAAGATAGTAAACAAGTGGTGACCTCTCTATTCTCATAGTGTTGAGAAAGGTAACTTACTTTGACTTGAAGGCTTGCTAGAGCTCAAAGCAGAAGAGGAAGTTCCAAGGCTAGGCACCATGACTCAGCCTGTAATCCCAGCACTTTGGGAGGTTGAGGAAGGATTGCCTGAGCCCAGGAGTTTGAGATCAGTCTAGGTTAACACAGTGAGACTCTGTCTCTATAAATTAAAAAAATTTTTTAAATTTGAAAAGAAGGGGAAGTTCTAGGTTAAAAGGCATGCTGAGACTTTAAAGGTCCCAAGGCTCAGGTTTAAATAATTTTTAAACAGTCAAAAATATGCATCTTGAACTCAAGTGTAAGCTCAACTTTGAAGCAGAAAAGTTGCATATTAATTTACTTTTAGATACTTGGATTACTAACTCAAGACATAAAAAGACAATACATAGTATATCTCTACTTTCACTATTACGGAATTAGTCATTCATTTGTGAATTCCAAAATTAAGACTGTATTAGACTGCAAATTGTTTGCATTAGAAATTATAAAAAATTCAATACTATCATAAAACACATATGATAAAAGTAATATTAATCATCTAAGTTGAGAATTGGAAGTAATTTTGAGGTCAGGTATAGCGGCTAAGGCCTGTAATCCCAGTTACTCGGGAGGGTGAGGCGAGAGAATCTCTTGAGCCCAGGAGTTCAAGGTTGCAGCGAGCCATAATCAAGCTACTACATGTCAGTCTGGATGACAGTTTCTTTAAAAAAAAAAAAAAGGTAATTTTGTAATACTGATTAAGTTATGCTTTTACCCAAGAGGTAGTCTGAAGTGCGCAATACTGGAGCAGTGCATTAATCACCTATATATTTAATCTTTATAGGCCAATGTAAGCAAATATAGTTTAACAAATCTGCTTCATATATTTGAGATTTCAGGCTTTAAAATACATAGTCTGGAATATAGACATATAGAAATTATGACTACCCTAGTAAAACAAAAGGAGGAGAATTGGGTTGGGTAGTAGAGTTTGGTATCCTGGCTGGAGGGTCCCCAGGGATAGGAAAAGTTGGATAGGTAGGTCAGTAAAGTTCTATGTAATGGAAAAGAAACACTTGGGTGATGCCCAAAATTCCTAATAAATCTGAAGAATATACAGGTATACTTAATCTTCCAGGGCTGCTCAGAATCTTAGTACTTTCATTGTCAAAAATCTGACACTCACTATGTGAGGAGCTTCAGATAGAAGCCTTTCCTAACCTTTAAGATGGAAATCAGGGCAACCCCCTGGAGTCCCCTCCCACTGTGGGAGCTTTCCTGTCCTCTCAATAAATTCTTTCAAAAAAAAAAAAAGATGGAAATCAATAGCAAAGTAGAATTTTAAAGGAATTCCTTTTATAGGAAATTAAATTCATTAAAATTTTAATATGGTATTTGGAAAACATGGAAACAATTAAAAATTATATATCAGTACCAAAATAATTTTTAGAATCCCTTTTAAAAAAAATGTAACTGTTATAATCCTAACTGAAAGAAAGTAATCCTAAATCAACAGTCTTTCCCATTTAGAAAAAACTCTGAAACTCAAATTTTCTTTCAAGCTGGAAGAGTGGACCAACATTCAGTCTAAAATATCCAACATTCTAATTATTTCCATACTGATAGACATTCTGTTAGTTCCTAGCTCAAATTTGTTGGAAATAATATCTGAACAAGTCAAAACCCAGAGAAGGCTCTTTCATTATTTGTTTTTTGGATTCAAAAATCAATCAATCAGTTAACTTCATGGCTCTTCATGATACTGCATAAACAATGATGTTTCTGTTATTTTCTGCAAAATACTATTCTACATAAACTTTACTGCAAAGTAGTTCTGTCACTATTTCTTCTCCTATTTGTCATACTGCCTATCCTGTTAAGAAAGCATTTTTTTACCTTTAAAAAAATCCATCTGAAAAACCGTAACTTATGACATCTCATTTTCTAAAACCACCATTTAAACTCTAGTCCTTTAGTCTTGTTACTTACCTGGAATTTTTTTTCCCCATTTTCCTAAATGATTTAAACTTTTGAGGACTGGCTGATGATTCTTCTACTGTTATTATTACAGAAGGTAAACTGACATTGGCACACATATTCCAAATATAACTTTTAATGGCACCTGAGTGGTAGCTCCCTCTCATTATTTTTAATATTTCTATATTCTGGAAATTTAAAACCAACTCTTAAGTAGTAAAAAAGTTATAACAACACAATCTAAATAGAATCAATCCCATTCAGGACACCCTGAATACAAATACTTCTTTCATAATCCCATTTTATAGTTTAGCCAACATTGTTTAATATGGTCCCTCTCAGATATGACATTACCTTCTTGTACTCAAAATTTGCCTCACACTTCTATTTTAAAGTTACCCTGTTCCCCACTCACGTGTATAAAATATTATTTTTCTCTTAATATTTTACAAATCAATAATTTTCACCACCAGTAGTGGATCTTTTTATTACCCCATGCACCCAAAGTATATGAATAATATAATGATCAGATTAGGAAACTTGGTGTCTTTTTAAAAAATGTGCTTTCTTTTCCCTGTATAAGTCTCCACTATAAGCTCTGTTACAGATCATAGCACCTACATACCTGCTCCTGTGAGAATTCACCTTAGTCTTCAAAGACTATCTTCAATAGTTAGAAAAGTCAATAATCATAGTTCAAAGAAAAGCAGTTACCTTCTAAGACCAAATAAATGGTTATGTGGTCTTGTCAATATGGCTTAACATATATGGCTATAACATAGGAACTAGTCCCTG
Source organism: Carlito syrichta (assembly GCF_000164805.1). Taxonomy (NCBI): domain Eukaryota; kingdom Metazoa; phylum Chordata; class Mammalia; order Primates; family Tarsiidae; genus Carlito; species Carlito syrichta. The sequence continues at coordinate 111,617 of NW_007231877.1, read as the reverse complement.
TTTTTCTTTATTAACAATGTGACCTGATCACAATTTCTTAAAGTCTAGACTAGTTTTCCATATGTTTTCCATATTTTATTCTGACATCATATCTTTTAAAAACAAAAGGATGCAAACATTTGCACTTATCAATGCTTTTTTCTTTAGATGTGGTTTCACTTCTTCCTTCAGGCTTTTTGTCATCAAGAAGCAAGGTCTGATTTCCATACTGCCCATGTGCTGTGAAAGTATCAGAAGGAGTCATCTTCAAAGCAATATTGCAGTTGGGCTTATTCACTGATTAGCTGCATAATCTCTTCTAGAACATTTGTAACAGATACAACATATATCGGATTTCAGTTTGGGGTTTTTTTCCTTTTTAAAATAAGTGTGTTTCCTGCTTCTCATCCACATTTTCTTTTCTTTGAATATATTGCACAATATCTTATTATTTAAAAAAAGGTTTTATGTCTCAGGCAAAAAGTTTTTCTCCTTCTCTTGGGAAGTGCTAATGTGTATTATTTTCTAAAAGAGGTAAGTGGTTGTCTGTGTGGCCATCCTCAAAAGGAACCTAAAGAGAAAAAAAAGAAAAAAAGACCAAAGCATTAGTTTCATTCCTTACATTATTTCCTCTGAACACAAAGTTTTATTTTGGGCAATTTTTTGTAGGCACCAGAAGATACAATTTAGACTTAGCAATGATAGTAAGATTTAGAGATCAGCACCATGTATGCTATGCCACTTACACAATTGACAGGTTTATAGGATCCAAGTCTGAAGCGACAGCAAATTATTTCAACTATAAATTTTCCAATTCCATGTAACATGCCTGTAATAAACAATAAGTTTATGCTCTTAATTAAATTATTTTCTAAATTGCTATGTAAGAATTAACTCAACTATAACAAAATAGGCTAAGGAAGAAAACAAAGTAGTTTGCATTATTCTTCTACAGCTAAAAATAATTAACAGCTAAATTTTAAAACAAATAAATTTCTTTTCAAAATCACAAGGCAAAATAAAAACCAACAAAAAGCCAAAATTACATGGCCATATAATTCATGACCTGGACATAATTTTTTCAAGGTTCTCGTATAGCCACACAATTTTAGAAAATATCTGATATCAGCAACACAAATTTAAATAAATTCAAATCTAACAGTAACAAAGAATTTCATAAGAAAAACTACTCATTCATTTAAAAATATGATTTTAAGTATATAAACTACCCAAGTCCATCTAAAATTTAATAGAGACTGATTGTGAAGAAGGAATTGTTTCCTTTCTTTACTTGTACTTAATGCCCGATTTTCATGATCACAATTCTGCAAATAATATGAATGACCTCTAGAATCTCAGGCCAAAAATCATAAATATATTGCTGATTAAAAATCTGGTTTCATGTACTACATAGTTCAAAATACTGTATGATTTTACATACCATACAGTTAAAAATACCTTAAGTGAAAGGAAAAATTTGCATTTAAATATCTACTATTTCAAGCATTTTCTCATTTAATCCTATAGCATACTTGCAAATTAGATATTATTCACACTTTAACTGATTAGAAAATTTCAGAAGAGGTAGGTGATCTTACAAAGGCTACCACCGAGTAAATGGTAGGACTTGGATTCAATTGTCATTTTGATGTTAACACCCAGGACGCATCTAGTTTATCATACAATCTCCCGTAAATCACCGAAGGCAATGAAAGCAGATATTAGTTAATATAATTTTGGAGTTTTGTAATTAAATATTAAAGAAAAAATTATTTAAATATCCAAACATGAGAATGTATGTGTTTCTTGCTCCATTAAGAAGCAGCATCTTTTTAAGTATAATACTTAATACAATACAATACTTTAATACAATACTTAATACAATACAATTTAATACAATACTTAATATAATACTTTAGAAATTAGAAAAAATAATGTTAACCTGTTGTTGAGAAGATTCCTCCAATAATACCACAGAGTCTTACAAAAAACTGCCAGAATGGCATATGCTCCTCAGTAACTGTCACCATAAGAGAACTGAGATCATATTTCATAAATATCCCAGAGACTCCATGGCTGCCTGCAGCATGGTTAATAATACGTTCCTAAAAGGAAGGAGAGAGGAGGAAGAGAGAAACAGAATTAGTGTCATCAGGTTACATGCATACATTCAGTATTAAGCTCTACAGCCCTACTGTAAAAACAGGGACAGGACATCCAAATTTCTTTATGAACTATACTACTAGTCCAAGCTCTTCAGAGACAGTCAAATTACTCTATATTCTTTGTGCAGCTAGCTTTTGAAACTATCAAAAAAGCAGAATCATTCTTTCCCATTTTCTCAAAAAGGTCACCTTCCATACAAGTTTTCCACAGAGTTCAAGAACTTACAACTGTATGGCATGGTCTTCATTAATCAAATCAATAAAAATTAAGTTTATACTTTGACAAACTTTTTGTAGTATTTCTTTGATAAGAATTTAAAAAATAATTATATTTACTTCCTGACATTTAAATGATCAGATTTTAAAATAATTCCTCTTTCTGTTCATTTAAAATTGTATGAACTATAATGCAGGAAGAAAACATAATGCACTAATTTGAAAGATATAAATATTTGAGCTACTGATTCAGTTTTTAAAGTTTTTTTTAACAAGAGTGAAGATAACATTATAAATCTATCATAGTGTATACACTGAGCAAAAAATATTCTAGTTCATTCCGTATTGTTCATACTTCAAAATCAAGTTTGCACACACTTTTAAATAAATTTATATTATAGCTCCAACAACTATGCTATCATAGTGATTTGCTATGACTTGTGCCCCAGGCTCTATTTTCACTAAGCTATAACTAAATCACAAGCTTTAGGAATACAAATAATGAGGTAACTATTCCCAAAGTAAATTAACACAGTTTTATGTGGGGCATTACAAAACCCTTTCACTATTAATAGCATAATATAACCTTATAAACCACTGACTAAATTTCCAAAAAAGTGACTTCATCTTAAAGCTTTAAAATGCTCAGTATCATGCTGAAGTTATAAATACATTGGTCACTACCTATAAGGATGGAAGCTGTAATAGGGGTCAGGGAGTCTACATAACAGAAAGTTAAGAATGACCCATTCTGGGTTCCAGTACCAACAAATGTCAGTCCTCCCCATCCCCAACCCCATCTTGCACTTGGTACCAACTCCAAGTTACTCCATTCTTTTAAAACTGAAACAACTATTTTGGTTACCCTATCAGCACAAACACATCTCACAAAGGTCAAATGCTCTGGGATTCTAATATATATATATTTTTGATTTAATTTCATTTTTAAAATATGTCCTAGAGATAATTTCATGTTAGTGTATAGAAAATTTCCTCATTCCTTTTTTTTTTTTTTTTAACAGTTACATATTTTTCCATTATGTAGATGTACCATTTGGGTTATTTTTAGTCTTCTACTATTATACATAACAACACAATAGTCTTATATCATTTTTGTTTTTCCCATTGTATCTATGGAATAGATTTCTAGAATTATGATTGTTGGGTCAAAGGGTAAATGCATATGTAATTCTGCAGGTACTACCAAACTCCCTTCCACAGAGATTATGCCATTTTGCATTCCCATAGCAATGTATATGTGTCTGTTTTCCCCAAAGCCTTGTCAACTGTACATACTGTCATTCGGGTGTTTGCCAATCTTACAGGTGAGAAATGGTATCTCCCCACCCTTAAAATAATGCTGAAAAAGCACAATATATACTTGTATAAACTTCACCTAGTTTTCTGTGTGTATACACACATACATATACATATATACACAATTATATATACTTATTTCTTTCTCCTAAATCAATTGAAATGTTATAGTCAAATGACACTTCACTCCTAAAACCTTCAATAATTAGTCTTACAAGAACAAGGAAAATTCTACAATTATTGAGGGCATGGTCATCATAAGTTATCAGACTATCAAAAGAAAACTCCATATGGAGGAAGGCAAACTTTTAAAAGCACTTAAATTTTGCCTCTAAGTTCTGGACACAAGTGTTTGACCATTTACCATTATTAAACATACACACACAAAAATGACCCTAGAGGAGCTATTACACTGTTCAATTCCAAAACTCTGCTCCTTAGTGTCAGTATTTTATTTATAAGGTCACACCATCCTGAGGTAGTATAGTATTCTTGCTCTCAAACAGACAAATACACAGCATTAACTTAAGGAAGGCAAACACTCTAAATCTGCTATCTAATCTACAATACCATGTATGCCCCAAGGTAGATAGACATTTATTAAAAAATAACACAAAAATCAGAGAATCGCCAGGCTCGGTGGCTCAGCCTGTAATCCCGCGCCTTTGGGAGGCTGAGGGTGAGTGGATTGCCTAGCCCATGGGTTCAAGACCCACCTGGGCAGCGAGACCTCATCTCTACAATAAATCAAAAA
>NW_007231877.1:85023-107166 GCF_000164805.1 Carlito syrichta | reverse complement strand
CTGCACTCCAGTCTGGGCGAGAGTGAGACTCCGACTCAAAAAAAAAAAAATCAGAGAATCTGCTGCCAGATTACAAGCTGCTTGTATCAAAACATGATAGCATACTACAAAATTAAGACACAAAGAAGAAAATAATACCACCATACTTTAATAATTTTAAAAAAAACTTTTCAGATTTAAAAAAAAATCTACTTTTACTGGTGTGCTGGATCACACCTGTAATCTCAGCAGTTTGGAAGGCTAAGGTGGGAGGACAGCTTGAGGCCAGAAGCTCAAGAATAGCTTAGCAACATAGCGAGACCCCGACTTTACAAAAATAAAAATTAAAAAATTAGCTGGGTGTAGGGAGGGGTTCACATGCAAAATTCCAGCTACCTTGAGAGACTGAGGCAGGAGGATTGATTGAGTCCAGGAATTTGAGGCTGCAAGTGAGCTATAATTGTGCCTCTATACTCTAGCCTATATGACAGAGCAAGGCCCTGTCTCAAAAAACAAAGTCTTATTTTCTTGCTCTAGAGCATATTAATGTCCATTTCTGATATATGATTGATTTAAAATAAAATGTTAATTCATTTCAAAACTTCTACAAATTTTAAAGGGGGGGGCACCAACTAAAACTCCAACCTTATTTGTAGCTGGAAGACTTAAAAAAAAATTCACCAAATCATTTTACCAGTTGAATTCAACTCACCCTTTCTGTCACAGAAAACTGATGGGTTTCTGCTGAAATTTTATATGTGTGTAGTTTTGTTGGCACAACTGTAATGAAATACTGGAACATCTGGTTGTCTAGAATGAAAACAAAACTTTTAAAAATCAATGCAGTAGCAACAAAACTACAGCCAAATATATCCTTCTCCTATTAATTACATTTAACATGAAATCTGATGTTACATATGACTTAACGTCTAAGAAGAAAACAATTTTAAAAGAAAGAACCAACAAAAGCAATATACTCATATACTCATACTTGGTAAAACAAATTCTCAGAAAGCATAAAATGAACACACAAGGGCGCGCACACGTGTGCGCGCACACACGATGTTAAAAAAGCAGCATTCCTTTATGGAACAGAAACTAACAAAAGGAAAATAAAACTATAATAGAATAACTATAACAAGACACACTTGCAGCTTCTACTAATATCTTAAGATATACAATAAACCAAAACCGAATTTGTCAGCCTTTGAATAAATACAAGGAACTAATACCACAGCAGGATGATAACGAAAACTACTCAATGATAAACTGGGGTTTCCGTAAAATCAAAAGGATCATTTTTATGTAGTCATTAGGCATCTCTAGGTTTGGCAAAAGTTCTAAATACAGTCGGGCTCGGTGGCTCAACCTGTAATCCCGCGCCTTTGGGAGGCTGAGGTGAGTGGATTGCCTGAGCCCGCGGGTTCGAGGACCACCTGGGCAGCGAGACCTCATCTCTACAATAAATAAAAAAATCAGCCGGGCATGGTAGCGCATGCCTGTAATTCAGGCTACTTGGAAGGCTGAGGCGGAAGGATCGCTGGAGCCCAGCAGGCGAGGCTACGGTGGCTGGGAGCAGCCACTGTCCTCCAGTCTGGGCGACCAAGTGAGACTCTAACTCAAAAAAAAAGTTCTAAATACCAGTATATTGCCAATTACTAATTAGTTGTAAATTTAACAGTTCACATAAAACGTTGTAATTTTCTAGGACTATATTCTAAAACATCTAGAATTAGGTACGTCTATCTATAGTTTCAACTAGATAAGCAAACATGTTTTTATTATCCTTTTCTTAAAGATGAAGCAACTGAAGTACAGGGATGTTTAAAAAACATACCAGACTTACTAAATGGCAGAGTTAAGACTTGAACCCAGGCAGCTTCACTAGATGCTTTAAAACAGGTCAGTCCTCAAGACATACATATCTACCTCGGTACCACTGAGAAAGTGACCTGTCTCTGCTATTGGACCAGTTGGCAAAGTAGGAGTATGTAATACGTATGGGGTTAGGTTAACCAATTGCGGCAGCACATAGAAGTTGGTGCTTCATTAATAATAAAGTGCCTGCAATGCTATCAAAAAGACCATTGCTTGCCTCACTTATTTACTTCATTCAAGTTTTTTTTTTCTTTCCAATACCATAGCCTCTTCCACTCCTTTTCTTCTGTCACAGGCAATTCCTTTATTTTCCTGACAGCCAATTTCCCAACATTTATCACTACCCAGTGTTACAGATCAGATGCCCTATAGAAACACATGCTCTATGGGGGCAGGGACTATATCTACCTTGTTTATCACTGTCTCAAACAGCGCCCGACAAATGCAAGGTGTTCAACAAATATTTGTTGGATAAATAAACTTTAAAAAATAATTTTATTAAAGTACAATACACATACAATAAAATGTACCAATTAAAATATATGGTTCAATACATAATGACTAATATATTTACCCATAAGATCACCACCAAAGTCAAAATATAAAACATTTCAAAACCTCTTAAAGTTCTTTCAGACTCCTTTGCAGGCAATCTCCTCTCCTACTGGCCCTAGGTTAATCACTGAGCTGCCTAACTGTCATAGTTTAATTTTACCTCTTCCAGAATTTCATACACATGGAACAATACAGTTTGTACTGTATGTGCCTTTACCCTCTTTTGCTCAGTATGAATAAATTTTTATTTTTACCAATCTGATTTCTCTGTCTTGTATTTCAAGCTAATTCAGAATAGGAGAGAAAGAGTAACACTGTGGACAGGAGTTAAAGAGGTAAGGTAATGGTATTTTCAAACTCTAACATTAAATAAGACTGTACTTATTTTACCTATTACATGTGCCACTATAACTTTTAAAACTATGAAGTTTTTGACCAGTATTTCTATTATTAGTGTTGATTTAATATCCTAAATATTGTCAGAGGCAATGTTAGGGCAAAAGTTTGTCGTCAACTTTGTCTACCACCAATAGATAGATGGCTTATCAACTGAGGACAATCTTCAGGTTCAGTCTTTGAGATACATTTCTCATATACGGTGAACTGCTCAATCTGTGCTTGGTTTTGAAGCGTTTTATGAACAAACTCTATCATGTTATAAACAGACAGAGCTAAAAAGTGCTAAGCAAAAAAGGTGTCCAATTATTAACTATTTATGTAAATAGATAAAATTGAGAGTGATGAGGCAATAACGAACACTGTCCACATAAGTGGGACACTTAAGAGTTGGAGGGAAAAAAGTGAAGGAGAAAGGAAATAACACCACATGTGAAAGGTGAAGTGCCAACATAATAATAACCAACAAGGGTCAAAAAAATGAGTTGGGAAAAATTGAAAACCTTTTAAGCTGTAGTCAGAGGACTACCAAAGATCTCTTTGTTTAATTTTAATTCAGGAAAAGGTTAAGGCTATAAGTTTGTTAGAGAACTTAATGGCCAGTAGGAGAAAAATGCTGTTGAATGAAACGTTTTCAGTGAGAAAAATTATAAGCAAAGAGGCAAAAATAAGAACACCTAAGTAGGAAAGTTATATTATTCACAGATTGTCTCAAAGGTTGTAGGCCCTCCCTATTCATCTAATCTCACCCCAAGTGACTTTTTATTGTTTCCCCATTAAAAAAGTCCTCAAAGGGAAACGTTTTGCCCAAGTGGAAGAGGTGAAACAAAAAACAGCAGAAGCAGTAAAACACATCATAATTGATGAGTTAAAAAACTGTTTTGAGCAGAGGAAAAAGCATCTCAATAGGTATATTACATCAAACGAAGAGTACTTTGAAGGTAAAGTTTAAACATGAAAGAATAAATATACACATTTTTAATAAATAAATTCCAGTTTTTTTTAGTCCACCCATATAATGTTGAAATTGTGTTCTTACTCTTTGGTGAATATGAAAAAGTGCAGTTATGTTCTATAAGATTTAACCTTTCATATATTTAGAGTATTTAAATTCTACTTCTGCCAACTTTTAACTTGAGTTTCTTTATTCTGTTCTGTGGCTCATTTTAAACATTCAAATTTCATCCACTTACTAGGAAAAATTCCACACTCATCAACTACCTAAAGATTATCTTTACAAGAGAGTTAGGAAAAGCATTATTAAAGATGTATTAATATTAAGATTATAAGAACAGGTTCCCACACGTAAATTCTAACAGTAATTATCAAATACTTACGATCTACAGCAATTTTTTCAGTTCCATCTAAAGGATTAATAATTCCTGGAACAAGCTCTCCAAAAGATAAATGATCTATTCTGTGAGAAAAATTGTAAGCTAAGAGGCAAAAAATAAAAACAACAAAGTAGAGAAATTAAATTATTCAAAAATACATGTCATGAATTGGTTTACATCCTTATGAATTCTCAAATGAAAATATTTAAAAATCTGCAAAGACAATAATATAGTACTTAAAATCACATTTTTTTAAAGAAAAATACATATCAATATTGGGGAATTAAATGTATAAGAGTAAATTCTGATAAAATGTTGCAACTCAAATTACACAATTACAGACAGATTAACTTCTAAGAAAGTCAAAAATGTACATCTTTCCTGATCCAAATCATCATATACTAACAGGACTTGTTACCAGAACTGAAATGATGTCCACTTAGACAAATAATAAAACTGATCAGAGGAGGGCACAGTGACTCACACCTGTAACCTTTGGGAGGTAGAGGCAAAAGAATTGCCTGAGCCCAGGGATTCGAGAGCAGCCTGGGCAACTTGGTTAAACCTCGTCTCTACAATAAATCAAAAACTTAGTCAGGCGTGGTGGTGCACACTTGTAGCCCCAGCTACTTTGAAGACTGAGGCAGAAAGATCACCTGAGCCCAGCAGATGGAGGCTGCGGTAACCATGAGCATGCCACCGAATTCCATCCTAGGTAACAGAGTGAGATTCTGGTTCAAAAATGTAAAATAAAATAAAATAAAAATAAAACTGCTCAGATATATTTTAATACACACCATTGCTAAATGTGACCAAATTAATTTTTATGGAATCTATTGTTTTGTTCTTTTGTCTCTTGTCCTAACTTCAGTCTTATAATCATTACACCAAAATAAGTTGAATATTTTATATGTATGTGTCTACATGCCCATATTTCAGCTTACAAATGGAAACAAAGTGAAAATATATTCTTTTCATTATCCATAACAATGAGCAGAAATGTGTTCAAAATATCACATCTAAGTGTTTCTCCCTAACTCAACAACTATGAGCTATGACCAAATACAAGCACAGGTAACTTTAAGACAAGAGAAAATGGATTAAAGTCAATAAATGCAATCATTTATTTTCTCCTTTAGATTGATATTGTTTTCTTTTTTTTTTTTTTGAGTTGGAGTCTCACTCTATCACCCAAACTGGAGTGCAGTGGCTGCTCCCAGCCACTGCAGCCTCGACCTGCTGGGCTCCGATGATCCTTCCGCCTCAGCCTTCCGAGTAGCCGGAATTACAGGCACGCGCTACCACACCCGGCTGATTTTTTATTTATTGTAGAGATGAGGTCTCACCAAGTTGCCCAGGCGGGTCTCGAACCTGCGGGCTCAGGCAATCCACTCACCTCAGCCTCCCAAAGTGCAGGATTACTGGCTGAGCCACCAAGCCCAGCTAGATATTGTTTTCAAAGCAGCTCACTTACAAAACCCTATATGGTACCTGAACTTTAAAAAAAAAAAAAAAAAAACTCACTTTCTTATTAAAAAAAAAAAAATTTGTTGAAAAAAATTTCAGAAACTGCTTACAGTCATGGTTGACAAGTGCTGCCAAATGTGCATGACCCCGAGGATGTGGAATAGCCCTAAAAGGAAAAAAAAAATCAAGTAATAGTATTTATATAACTAATTAAAATCAAAAGTGGATTTTTTTCTAAGTTACACAATTTTCTTAGTACAAAATAACATAAGAATGAATTTGGCCTACGATTAAGTAGACATACATATCCATCTCAGCAATGCAATAAATTGGGGACTAGCAAAGATTTCTTGTAAAAAGTCAGATAGTAAGTATAGTAGGTTTTGTGGGCCAAGATCCAAAATTGAATATATTTTGTAGTTAGTTACATAATGACAGAACAAATTTTCACAAACTTTCCATTGACAGAATAGTAATAATGGAGTACTTTTTTTGTAATACAAGTCTTTTCAGGGAGGTTACATTTTGCTTAGTTAGGGTTTAGACTTAGTGTTCTCTGTTTTCAAATTGATCATAAATGTTTATCTGCTGATGGTGATCTATCATGACATTTTGTTTTCATCTTTGAACATATTAGTCCACAAGCATATGTGTGAGTTGAGTATGCTCATTGCTTGAAAGGCAGCTACAGAAGAACTCTATTAGATTCTTTTCTTAAAACATATTTGCTTTTCAATGTGTCATTACATTGCAGACTAGTAACTTCTAATTAAATTTTTAAAAACTTCTAATTATTATGTAACTTACAATTAGATTTGCCTCAATTGCACAGTTAAATAGATTTTGAAACATGGAAATTTCCTTTGTATTTGCATCAAAATCTGAAAATACTTCTGGAACTGTTTAAGGTCAGAAAATATATCCAAGTATGAGAATGGAGATCTCTATTCTTTTTTTAACTTTCGACATCACAGGCAAAGCATGAAAAGTAAATAAAACCACTCAAAACCCTTAACAGCGTTTGTTGCTGAAATAATTTTACCACAATATAAATTTCATATATAAGCATTGGTTTTGCCTTATAATTTTTGGCTAAATTCATTAAGAAGCATTATTAAGTTTGCATAAAACTTACTTTCCAAAGCTATTCAGTGTTCAATAATTGTAGATGATGGTAGTTTTGTCATTCAGAAAAATTTCAATCTTGGCCCTGAGCTAAAAAAAAGTAACAAAACTTTGCTACTGCTAAGTTATCAAATTACTATGTAGTAGGACAAGATGGAAAATTCAGCTTTTATTTCTGGCAGAAAACTATAGAAATGACAATATTTAGGTCCATGAGAGCAAATGAAGTTCTCCATTGACATTACCAGTTTAAATTTTGTGCAAAATACTACTACTGATGATACAATGGATAACCATACTTGTTAAACATCTTATATTTTCACAAGGTTTTAAAATGCATCCTACTTATAAGCCTTTTTCTACTCCACACACCAGCATCAGCTATAACATAGCTGTAACACATCTTACTAGATTCCATTTTAGGTAGTACTGATACTGTGCTCCTTCAATTTCCTTAAAATATCGTTGCCTGTAGCTGTTCCATGCATGCTATTCATAGACACTAATTCTTCAATCAGTTCAAATTCAGCACTGATTGCTCAAATAAACAACAAGCAGTACTGGTAACATCGATTCACTCATCAAGAGCTTAGGAAAACCACTAAAAATCACCTGCCTTGTTTTTTAACTGACTATTAGATACTGCTCTCAATGTCCTCAGTTGCTGAAACTCTTTTCTCTAAAAAGCTAATTGTCTACTGTCTAAAGCAAATTTGTTTTCTCTGGTTAAATTTCTGTAGCTGTGGCAATCAAACACTATTTCATTAACATAAATACATGGCTTTTCTTACTTAACTGACCAATGAGGCACTTGAAACCTTACGTTGATTATAGACTCATTTCCATTTTTTAATTTTTATGCAAAAGTTCTACTGTTTAGATATTCCATTTTAAATTTTCTAATTTTTCTGACCATTGCTTTTCTATGAGTTGAGAATATTGTGATAAATGCCTAGTCTGGTCTGTACTGTATTCTTTCAGCACAGTTAAAATGACAGACACAGTATCATTTCTTTTTTTTTTTTTTCTGGAGTTGGAGTCTCACTCGGTCGCCCAGACTGGAGTGCAGTGGCCGCTTCCGGCCACCGCAGCCTCGCCTCCCGGGCTCCGGCAATCCTTCCGTCTCAGCCTTCCAAGTAGCCGGAATTACAGGCATGCGCTACCACACCCAGCTGATTTTTTGATTTATTGTAGAGATGAGGTCTCACTGCCCAGGCGGGTCTTGAACCCGCGGGTTTAGGCAAGTATCATTTCTTAACAAGCATGATATTCTACAGCCAAATTCGATCAAATAATCAATACTCCATTGTGCTTTACAAGTACAATATCTGAAATTTGCATTTTTTTGAGATGGTAATACAATAAATTGTTGCAATATAGAAATACACATGGTACTTTTAATGCTGTCAAGTTTTAACTGCACCACTGCAATTTGTAGAGCGCCAAAGTGCAGCACAAAGTGATACGAGAGTCATATAGTTTCTGCCAGAACTCTGATATTGCAGAGCAAAAGCATACATAAACAAATGAGCACAGTTATGTTATAATAAAACTTTATTTTTGGACACTGAAATTTAAATTTCATATATTTTACGTGTATTACATTATTCCTCTTCTGATTTCTTTTCAATTATGTGAAAATGTAAAAACCATCCTTATTCTTAGCTCATAAGTTATTCAAAAACAGATGGGAAGCTGGATTTGCTACACAGGCTATAGTTTGACTACCCTTGCAATAAACCTTTGTTCTGCTATACACTATTATCTCTCAAATTTAATCTATCAATTCCTTTATATTCTAAGAATAACTACCATCCTTCCCTGTTCTTGGTTAAAAATAAATAAATCAGAATAGCCTGTACAACATAGTGAGACCACATCTCTACAAAAAATAAAAAAAGTAGTCAGGCATGGTAGGGTTCGTCTATAGTTCCAGCTACTCAGAGGGTTGAGATGGAAGGATTACCTGACCCCAAGAGGATGAGGATACAGTGATCTGTGATTGTGCCACTGTACTCCAGTCTGGACAACAGAGTGAGACCCCGACTCAATTAAAAAAAAAATATATATATATATATATATATATCACTGAAGATTCCCTTTCCCTCATTCCTGCTTTACGCAGTTACCAATTCTGGCAATTAACTAAAAAACTGAAAGCAAAGAACTCTCCATAAAAGATTCTTTAATACTTGTAACCAATCAAACGTAACTGTCAAATTTCAGAATACAGTCTAGTAGGTCTGAACATTTGTTTAATTTGTTCTATGTGGTACCTAGCAGAACACCAGGTACTTTCAAAAAGGCAATATAATGGTTAGAGAAATGAGTTAACAGCCAACATCAAGTATACTAAAATCTTATGCAATAAAGCATCTTCTTATGCACTAGAATGATTGGTAGTTTGGTCTATTAATAGCAAAGACTCCTGTGTTCACAGTGAAGCATATTACCTCAAGCTCACTACTAAAAAGAAAGTCTACTGTCATAAGTTATTTGTATCACTCCAACAGTGTCCCTCTATAATTTTCAAACAAATTTGGAAAGATCAATTTTTCAGAATAACCAAGTTCAAGTATTACAGGCTGAGTATCCCTTATCCCAAAATGCTTGGGACCAGAAGTATTTCAGATTCTGGAATATTTGCATTATACTTACCAGTTGGGTTTCCCTAATCTGAAAATTCAAAAATCCAAAACTTGAAATGTTCCAATGAGCATTTCCTTTGAGCATCATGTTGTCCCTCGAAAAGTTTTCAATTCTGGATCGTTTTGAATTTCAGATTTTCAGATTAGGGATGCTCAACCTGTATATTTTACTTCAGTAGTCTCTCTTACCACCTAGAATTTTACTCTGAGAGGAATAGAGAACTGTCTGAAACACTACTTCCATCTTTCTTTTTTTGTTAAAAGCTATATTCATTTTATGAAATATAAGCATAAGCATCTTCTTCAAAATATTAAAAGTCAAATTAAATCACCCTAGTACCGATGACAGTAGTTCTCTGACACGTGTTAAAACCCTTCATAGGGAGGCCAGATATTCAGAATTTATTTCTTTTCTAGAATACTGTATTTTCTACCCTACCAGACAGGAATCTAGCCCGAGTGATTTTCAGTGAAGGAAAGGTTGTTGTTGTGAAAATTGGTGAGGGATGGAGGAAGGCATTTTGAGTTGCCACAATTGGACGGGGGGGTTGCTTACTGGCATGTGTAGGACAGTAGTCAGGGAAACAAGGCATCCTACAATAAAACTGACAGTCTCACACAAAAAAGAATTGTACTAGGTTTTGCAAGACTTTCAAATGCTCTACGAGAAATTCATGTACATATTGATAATGATCTGTGTCATTTGATGAAGACCACCAAGAGATTAAACAAAAGAAAAACCTAATACCATACCCCCAAAAATGAACAAATTAATGAAATGCCTGGGTAAGAGCACTCTAGCTACTAAAAGCTGGCAAGCAGAAGACTTTAATTCTTATTTATAGTTCATTTATTTTAATATATAAAATATGACATGACTGTCTTACTTTTATTTTGAAGTAATTTTTAAAGTTAGTAGTCTTCTCTACCCTGAGATTGAAGCCCCAAACATCAACGTGAAGACACTAAAGACATAGATACACAGTACTTTAAGCAATTCTTTAGTGGTTAGTTATATATTGTTTGATGAGCAAAAAATTTACTTTTAATCAAGCTCCAGTCTTGTCGAAAGTATTTTCAGTAAGTGAAAAGAACATACTTGCCCACAGTTATGTGAAAATTTCCTGCTACTTTATTGACATATAGATGACCATGAATTCTGCATGCATCTGGAGACTGAGATGAATCATCTTCCCTGTTAAAGATAATATTGAAATTATTTAAGGGACATTCAAAATTGTTACCATTCTGTGGTGAGAAAACTGTGTACAAGGAAATAAGAAATTCCTGAAGATCAATTTTTAGGTAATATTCTAAATGTCAAAAATACAATAGCAGTTTTCTAAAGTCTATGCATTTATAAAAATCATACATTTATAAAGTGGAAAAAATGACTTATTTCATATCTATTATATTTGCATAAATCTAAAATCCCATGGTTCTTCAAATCTAACCACAGGACTAAATTCAATGACAGAAGAAAGATTAAAACAAAAGAGTCCAACAAGGTATACATTCTTTGTCTATTCTATTTCTGTCACTGTAGTTGGGAGGGAAAGATAGGAATAAAACTCAGGTAAGAGAAGAGCACGCCATCTAAGTTCAAACAGACATTTTCTTTCTAAGCAAATGTAAAATCTCTATATATTTCAATGGAAAGTATTGTTTTCATGATTGTATTATTTCCAAATATCAGCTAGTCTAACCTCTAAAGGAGCAAAATTTTTAAAATTCCAGCCAGAGCTTATATATCTTCATAATAGTAAATGCAACAAATTTTCTTTAAAATCCAATACAATCTTATATGGAGGTAGACCACAAATAAAAATTAATTAAATAAAAGCCGGGCTTGGTGGCTCAGCCTGTAATCCCGTGCTTTGGGAGGCTGAGGTGAGCGAACTGCCTGAGCCCACGGGTTCGAGACCCGCCTGGGCAACTTGGCAAGACCTCATCTCTACAATAAATAAAAAAATCAGCCGGGCATGGTAGCACATGCCTGTAATTCCGGCTACTCGGAAGGCTGAGGCGGAAGGATCACCGGAGCCCAGTGGGTCGAGGCTGCAGTAGCCGGGAGTGGCCACTGCACTCAGTCTGGCGACAGAGTAAGACTCCAACTCAAAATAAAATTTTAATAATTAAAAAAAATAAAAATTAAATTAAAATGTAATAACATTATTTGTAATCATCCTGATCAAAATCACAGGCTATGAATTTAAGAGTAAGAAACGTCTCCATAGTAAAGAAGGACCCAATTTTCTCTTTCTAAGAAAAATATGATTAAAAAAAGTTAACCAATATTAAACCAATGTCAAAGTAAATTCATTAGTAAATAGCTGCACATTTAAAATACAGATCTCACCTCGGTGGAAGTGCTGTTGATGCAGTTTTAAAAGCACTTTTAAATAACACATCTTGGAGTGAATGCTCTTCTTGCAGTCTACTCTGAATCAGCTGCAGCATCCTAAGTAAGACACAAACAATAGTTTAAAACTACAGTAAGGTACACAATGAAAGCCAATACTTATTTGAAAATAACAATGGTTAGCAGACTTACCTAAGCCATACATTTTTCTTAGGATTTTATATTCTAAAATAAAATGTCAAGTTTGCTTTAGTCATTTCCCTGAAAGCAAACAAGTGAGGGAGGGAGACTAGAGCTTTAATACCTGACATTTCCATAAGCCTGAGTCCATCAACAATAGATGTGTAGTCAGGATCACCACAGAACTTCTACTCACCTGCATTATCTAAGTTCATCTCTGATGCCTGCATGTACTGTTACAAAATTCTTATTTTTATCAGGCATTGAATGAAATATTGTAGACACAAAGAATAAGACAAGCAAGGAGTCACACACGGACTTGATGGACTTGAAGTGGTAGATTACTGAGGTAGAAACTCATACCACAAGCATCTTATTGTCATTATAAATTTTTTCTCTCTCTAGTAATTCTACCACTTGGCCTTGTTAACCACCCCCCCCCCCCCCCGTTTTCAGAAATACCTTTGCATCATTAAATGTAGTCCTATTTTATCTCCTTTAATTCTATTTCATTAAACAACTAGTATACCAAGTCAGCTGCAGAAAAGTTCAAAGTCAGCAAGTATAATACATAGTGGGGCGGGAAGAATGAGCAGATGGAGCTCAGATAATTCTGAGAGCAGTGAAACTATTTTGTATGGCACCATGATGGACATGTGTCATTATATACTTTTCAAAACTCATAGAATGTACAACACCAAGAGTGAATCCTAACATAAGCTATGGACTTTCGGTGGTGATGATGTGTCAATGTAGATATGTAGATTCATCGATTATAACAAGTGTATCCACTTTGGAGCAGGATATTGACCATGGGCAAGGCTGTGTGTGTAGCAGGAGGGGATATACAAGAATTCTGTACTTTCTCCTATGAACCTAACTACTCCTCAAAAAGTCCATTTAAATATGTGTATATATATATCAAAACTTTAAAAATTTATAAAAAATTATATAAAAACACAGGCACTTAAAAAAAGAAAGCAGATGTAAATCTGGTAACAGTTCACCATCTCACTATAATGATAAAATAAGCACTTTCTGGAAATGCAAGGAGAAGATAAAATAATGATGCACTCTCCATCTAGACCATTAATAAACAGGCCCATTTAAAATATTAAGTCATATTTATACTGTAAATTTAGTTTGGACTAAACCTTAAATCTACACATAAAAAGCAGAAACGAGAAAGGCTCTGTCCGTATTTGAAATTTACTATTAGAGAGAGAAGACCTGAGATCCTAAATATTTTTAAAAGGTAGAACATCAATTGAAAGAAATTAAATCTCTTAGTAAATTCTAAAGGTAAAGAACATTTTGGTATGCACATTATTTAGGAAGATGGAAGGTCCAGGTATCTCTAGGCCATTCAAGAGCTATCTAAGAATGTTCAGAAACTGAACACGATAATGTAAGATGCTTCAAGAAACTAGATCCCACTTTCAGACTTATACATATAATGACTTAAAATCTTTGGATCCAATGCCGGCAGAAATCGAAATTTTCACATTTTTCGTGTCTTTTATTTCCAGAGTTCAATTTTGATGGAAGGCAGTAGTCAAGGAGTTTGATGACCTCAAACTGTATGTGTATGTATGAAAAAACTTCTGCCTTGAATGTACCAATAAATATCCAAGCCTATATTCCATACATGAAGGTACGTAGAAAACTCTACTATAATAGAAAACCGCTATCATTTTTATAGTAAAAATACAATCTCTTCTCTCATTTATTACATGTCTTAAACACTGAATGAAATTCCAGATGAAAGAAGAAATCTTGTTTTAATATTTTAGTAATTCTGGATTAAAGTATTTCATCTGTGGATGGCTTTCTACTAAAAGCACTAAGAGCCCAGAAACACGGAATTTTCAGTGCTTCTGTTCACCCACATTCAATTTCAACTTTCACATATAAACTCACCCAAGTGGTAAAATTGGAAATTAAAAGAAAAAAACTCTTGGAAAGTACTTAGGAACAAGGCAAAAAAAAAAGGTGAAGAAATTTCTTTTGGGATAATCTTAAACTAGACAAAGCCTTTCTAAGTGTAAGACATGGCCTGGAAACCAAAAAAAAATAAATAAATAAACAAACACAAAGGACTAAATTCTTTAATTTACAAAAAATTGTTATAAGTTGGGGGGGGGAACAGCCAAGCAAAATAGGCATATAACATGACCATGCAGTTTCACAAAAAAATGCAAAAGAGAAAAAAAAAAAAACCTCCACAAAGATATTCAATTGACTGAGAAAGAAATGCTAGGTAAAACAAGTACTATACCAATTTTCACCCATCAAACTGGCAAAGATTATAAAAAGTCTGGGTATACCCATTTTCGATGGGGTTGTACAGTAAAAGGTACTCTCATATAGTTTTGGAGTGTTATTGAAATAATAATTTGGAAAGATATATGGCACTATTTGTCAAAATGTTACATACCCTCAGAAAGAGAAATTCCACTTCTAGAAACTTTCTATATACACACATGCTAACATAAGCATATACAGAATCAGGTTCAAGGATGTTCATTGAGTATTGTTTTTAATATTAGAATTCTGGAAGCAATCTAAATGCCCATCAATAAGAATCCAATTAAACCATAGTCTTCATAAAACATACTACTACATATACTAAAACGGGAAGATGTCTAAAATGCCATGTTAGGGAGAAAAAAGCAAGTCAGAGAACAAATGTATTGAGTGATTCCATTTGTATTAGGAAAAAAATGTCTGTATATACAAACATACAGAAAATTATAATTATATGTCATTATAATTATACAATAATTATATAAATATAAATAAAACACAAATCATGTATTACATGATTATATAATAATATATATAATTATATATGTACAGAAAAATTTCTAGAAAGCTATGCGAAAAACTTAACACTGGTCATTACTGTTAGTCACTGGCAATAGTTTACAGAATGAGAAAGGGTCTTTTACATTTCCTTTATAACCTTTCTATTCAAATTGAATTTTTAACAAGAATCATGTATTACTTTTATAATCAAAAAATTTTAAAGTTAAAATTGTAAGAACTAAAATTATTCATGATTCAAAGTGTACTAGAGAAAAGATTATGCATGACTTTCCTAAAATCTGATACAGTTTTTAAAATTGTAAGGATTATATTATATACTAAATTCTGCTAAGAGTTCATCCAAAGAAATCCTAAAGAAATGTGTTAATCTATAAATAGTTTACAATAGACAATACAGACAAAACGTGATCTAGATTTCTGTGGACCACAATACTTTGCTCACTTATTACCTCTGCCACTCTTTTTGTTGTGGTGAAAGATCAAATATTGCCTGAAAAAAAAGAAAACAATCACTAGTATTGCTGAATTCTCTTGGCTTTTACATCACAATTAAAAATTTTGTTTCTAGTAAAAAGCATAAACGTATAGTGTTAAGAACACTACATTTATCTTCTGTAAATCAGACTATAAAATTTTAATATGTGGTATTTTTACTCAAAAATAGCATACAGAAATTTTACAAATCACAAATTTTTCCTATCTATATATATTGGAATATATGCAAGTTGGCCATCTATCATATGTACAAAATGGTATCTTAGGACACAGAATCACTTATATGATGCTAGCGTGAAACTCACAAGAAGTGGGGGGAAAGACATAACAGTATAAATTTCATATTCAAGCATCCAAAGCCCATATTCTTGCTGGGAAAATACCATAATAAAATCAACAATTTTTAAGATGAGTTTAAAAATGGCACAGCAATTCTCAAATGTATTCATCAACAAAGAACAATTCAAGAAGTTTCACCTAGGAACTAGCCTTATCAATTCAAAGTCAGACTTGTAGAATCAGAAAAAAAAAATATGCTAACTTCTCATGGTTTGCAGTAATATCCACAATTTCATTTTGCAACAAAAGGTCCACTTTTCTAATCCATAGCTCTACTTCTGTTACCTTAGTAATTTAATTAATTATACTAATCTGGAACATTCCTCTCTAGTAACTGTGAGTCTATGTCTATCTAAATTCTATATAGTCATATACTCCAAGTTAAATTGCCTCCACCTTTTTCACACCATGGCACACAAGGCAAATGCTAACATCTGTAAAACATACCATGGCAAACAAATGAGGCTGCTTGCAACTGCTCTCAAGCTAACTTATAAATTAAACTATTGATAGTACAGACTATATAAGTCTTCCTTTGATTTTCTCAACCTGCTTTGCATAGTGCATATATATAGCACAAAGGTGGAAAGGAATTACCCAGTAGCCAACTTGTGCGGGCACAATGCTGATTCATTATCTCACTTAACCTTCCTAACAACCTTTTGAGTTTGCTACTTTTTTGCATATGAGAAAAGGTTACAAACTTTTTCCAAAATCACAGATAGCAAGGGTCAATATAAAAACCTAGCTCTGGCAGATTCCTCACTTTCCCACCCTTTACAAATTCTTCTTTTCTTTAAACAAAGCAATAGGAACTAAATGTAATAGTAAATAGCAAAATAATAACTAACATGGCATATTGTGTGATCATGGTTCGGAAACTAGTAAAGTGGTCAGGGCTAAAATACTAAGAGTAAAAATTTTTACAGTTAAAATTTTATTTTAAATACTTTTATATTAAAAATAACAATGCTTGGGCAAGCCCTTTGGGTCCCCTCCCACTGTGGGAGTTTTTCTGTCCTCTCAATAAATCCTGCTTTCAAAAAAACAATTCTTAAATACTTTTGTATAAGATAAACAAATAAATACTTTCCTAAAAACATTGTTAAACATCTTGACTATTACTGATGAAAAGTGTACAAGTAAATATTTTAAGTTCCCAACTTTCTGGCTAAATGGTGATTTTAATTATATGGCAACTAAAGTTAAATAAAATTTTCCTATCCATAAACGACTGGAAGAGATGGTGCTGTTTGCAATGGAAACAATCAATGATCTTGTCATGACTACATACTCATTAATGCCTAAAACCTGCAAAGCATTATGTTATACATTTTGGGAATTGTAGAGAAGAAAGAATAAAGTTAAAGACTCTCAGGAGCTTAAAATTCAGCTGGAAAGACAGAGATCCTAGGAGAAAAAATAAAACTTGGGATCTAATAAATGTGAAAAAAGGAGAGTGAGCATGACAGAATACAGAAAGAATGCAAGATAAATAGTGTAAGTAAATTTTAAAGGATAATATATAGACACTTTAAGTCCCTTTATAACCAAATTCTCATAGTATCCAAAGAAACAAACATGAGGATATCATCTTTATTATCTCATCTTAAATCATTTTAAATTAGCATCCATATGCTGAAAACTTTCAGGAATTTATACAAGACCACTAAAAGGGAGGTCAAACTGAGAAAAAGTCCCATATAATTTTATTTCATAAGACAGAAAAGCCCAGTAGGCAGCAAGAGAAAGGATTTCTTAGTAAAAAAAAAAAAAGAAACAGGAGTCATGCTAGAGTCCATAAGACATAACCACATATTCTTGCAGAAAGAGAAATCTCAAAAAGATCCTCCACAAAATAATTTTTAAAAGAATGGTAGAAAATAAAAGCAATAAAACAGAGTTAAAGATGAATCATTATTTTAAAAATACTATGGAATGGAATGTAAATGCTAAAGTGTCTAATAATAAGTATCTAGAGCTAAATTTTCCAGATAATAGTATCATACACTGTCACATGGTATATAAATTTGAAAGACACCTAACCTCATAAAAAATTGCTACAGAATCATTATTTCAAGGAGGGGAGAACAAGTGTCAGGAAGTAGAGAGGGTCAAAGTGGCAGTAACAAAGTTACTTTTTCTGTAGAAATTTCTAGTGAAAATGTGTGTATAAAAAGGCACATATCTATTTTATTTTACATATATTTTGTTGATGTAAACTAAAAATAATTCACTAATCAAAACTTGACATGGACTTCCTTCTTTTCCTTTAGCCCCACAAATTCAGTTACTTCTACTCCTCTGTCATCTTTAGTTTTCATTTTGCAACTGTCATGATAAACAACAGAACTGGAGAATATGTACTCATAAGTACCACCTATGTACACCTAAGTACCATAATGACAACAGAGCAGTCAGTAACTCAGTTTCTGGGGGTTCCATGCTTATTCTCAAAGCCTTCTTGATCATAACTTGTTATCACATACTTGCCCCCGTAATATGATGGTGTTTTCTGATAAATCATTTATGTTATATATAACTTGTGCTTTAAAGGTAACAGAATGTCAGCATTTCACAAGCTGTAGCAAATAGAGGCGTAAAGGAACAAGGACGTAGTAAACGACTGTGAAATTTCTCCTCTTAGAAAGACACTTTCATTCTTGGTTGTCAGATAAATACAGTTCAAATATTTTTAAAGACTTTAAAATTGGTAATAGTAGAATGCAAATAGGACATTAGAGTTTCCACATTATTAAGAAAAAAATTCATCACTACAAAAATTATAAGAAAAATGAAAATTATTGGGAAGTATCAACAAAAAATATAAACTAAAATAAGGTTATAAACAGACTTTAAGAATTCATCCAAAATGTTAACAATGACGATCTCAAGATTTTGGTATCTGACATAACTTTTCCCCCCCTAAATTTCTTACAAATAATATGGATTACTTTTGAAATAAGAAAAAAGTTACATAGAAAATTAGCTCAAACAAACTAAAAGCAAATATCAAAACAACCTTCAAGGGTACAATTCCTCAAAGCATGTATTTCAAAAACTATGAATCAAACTTACTGGTTCATAAACTAGACCATCTGCAGATGCAACCATTGTTTCTGCTAAATCCAATACATCTGCTCCAACATCTGCATACAAAAAAAATTAAAAGTTTTATACTCTATGCTCAACCAAACTACACTTTATCTAAACAATGTAAGATGACTAACAGAAGACTCACAAAATATGTAGAGAAACCTTCCGATACTATTTATTTGTTCAAAAGTTAAAATGGGTAGCATTGCATAATTTTGGCGGAGATTATACAATATTCCAAAATTTAATAATGCTTTTTCTACTTCTTGCTCAGTTAAAAAGACAATTCAAAATCTCATGGTAAAATACATAAGCTTTACTGAATTAAAGAGCTTTGCAAAAATTGACAAGAACCTAAACACAAATGGCTACTAAACAAAATATAATTATATTTCGACAGAAAGAAATCTTAAGACAAAGCTACTGATGCCTGTAAAAAAAAAAAAATCAACAAATAGGAAATTTTATTTTGAAAAGGCTACAATTATAATGGTATTCAAACATCCAAAACAAGGCAGAACATGGTATATTCAATATAAGCAGTAACTCAAAGTTCAAATTTAAAGCATTTTTTTTTTCCTGAGTCAGGGAGTCACTCTGTCAACCAGGCCAGAGTGCAGTGGCACAATCATGGCTCACCACAACCTCAAATTCCTGGGTTCAAGTGATCCTCCAGTATCCCAAATAGCTGGGATTACAGGCATGCGCCACACATCTAGCTAAGTTTTTATTTTTTGTAGAGACAGAGTCTCCCTATGTTGCCTAGACTGGTCTTGAATTCCTGGGCTCAAGAAATCCTCCTGCCTCAGTCTCCCAAAGTGCTGGGATTACAGGCATGTGCCACTACATCTGAACTAAGTGTTTATCTCTCAAAACCACTAATATAAAGAAAAATAAATGGAAAACAGATTTAAGGTTTTTCTGAGAAGAAATCTCACAAAAACAAATCTCCTTAAATGGGTAAAATAAAACAATTTTCTCTGAACTAATGAGTTCTTGGTCTGTAATTTTTAAGCAAAAACTTAAAAGATATTTTTCATGCAAAAGCACCATTTTTGAAAACAACACTGATTCAAACATCATCTATCTGACATATTAGCATTTTTCCACTTCTACCAGTATAATCAAGTGAAGTCAGTGACATAAACACAAAAGGGTAACAATATCATTAGTTTAAAAAAAAATGCTGTATTTCATTTTATTTATTGATTTTTTGATTCAGTTCTCATTCTGTTACCCAGGCTGGAGTGCAGTAACATGATCATGGCTCACCACAGCCTGGATCTCCTGGGCTCAGTTGATACTACTGTCTCAGCGTATCAAGTAGCTGAGACCATAGGTGTACACCACCATGCCTGGCTACTTTTCTTGATTGTATGGGGGTCTCAGTATGCTGCCCAGGCTGGTCTCAAACTTCTGGTCTCAATCCTCCTGCCTCTCAAAGTGCTGGGGTTACAGGCATGAGCCACCATGCCCAGCTGGATTTGTATTTTAAAATGCAGAGTAAACATAAAGGGTGAGAAGCTAAAACAGTAAAACAGGACAGGCTTGTAGAACATTGGTGTAAAAGCTGGTACTCCAAACAAGAAAGAAAGGCTATATGTAAACTGATTTTCTTTTATTTTAAATATACCAACGCAAAATTTAAATCTTTTCTCTTTATGGAGAATAAACTTGAAGAATATAAGATGTGGGGTAAAATAATTCACTTTATTAATAGCACAGTAAAATTTAAAAATATTACAAAGAAAAAAATACAGTCTTTTTTTTTACTTTTTATTGGCAACTGTTTGAATCATAAACTACATACAGAGTCATCGAGTTAAAGATGTACTTACATTGACACTTCATGGCAACAGTAATATCAATATTGATTCTCAATTTGCTAAAAGACAAAATGTTAAACATTAGCACCTACCAATTAATCAGCAAAACATGAGAAATATAAATCAACTGATCTATAAAAAACACGGATTTCAAACATAAAATTATGCCAATTAGAACCTGAATGATATTTCTTATGGCCAAAACAAAGGCATTTTAAAGTACAAGTTCTATTTTGCCATTATTCCAAAAGCCTTTTTGATTTCACAAGTTTTAAGAACAATATCCTTTAATTTAAAAATGGCAACTCTACAATCAATAACTCCATGCAACTCAGAAAAAAGACTTAACCTCTGTTTAAGTAAATTTTCAAATACTTAAGTAAATAGTATTTGAGTACAATCAAATACCATAGTTAAGTACACTAGAATACTTAATATAAAACACTTATGTGACTTCATTTGGAAGCAAATGAAGCGTTTCATTGGCACCAAAAACAAATGAAATAACAACAAATTCCTTGAAACAAATGGTATCTTGAATACTATTACATCATAGATGAAGAAACTAAGGCCCAAAAATAGTTAGTTGAGACTTGCCCAAGGTTACACAGCAATTCACAAATGCTAATTTAATTTCCATAAACCCCATGAAGAAGCTACTATAATTATTATCCCCATTTTACAGAAAAGAAAACTGAACCACACATACAGATTTAGTAACTTTCCTTATGTAGTCAGTAAATTGCAGAGCTGGGTTTGGAATCAAGAACTAAATGTATCTTCCAATCTGGTTCAATATTAGTATAAAAAACCTGTTATCTTCAATTCATTGAAAATTCGGGGGCTCAGTCTGTAATCCCGTGCCTTTGGGAGGCTGAGGTGAACGGATTGCCTGAACCCCGGGTTCGAGACGCGCCTGGGCAGCGAGATCTCATCTCTACAATAAATAAAAAAATCAAGCCGGGCTCGGTGGCTCAGCCTGTAATCCCGCGCCTCTGGGAGGCTGAGGTGAGTGGATTGCCTGAGCCCGCGGGTTCGAGACCCACCTGGGCAGCGAGACCTCATCTCTACAATAAATAAAAAAATCAGCCGGGCGTGATAGCGCGTGCCTGTAATTCTGGCTACTTGGAAGGCTGAGGGGGAAGGATCGCCGGAGCCCAGCAGGTCGAGGCTGCGGTGGCCGGGAGCGGCCACTGCACTCCAGTCTGGGCGACAGAGTGAGACTCCGACTCAAAAAAAAAAATGTATTGCGTCTCCTAAGTATTATGTTTTCAAAGGTCTAAACATGATGTTATTTGCATTAAAATTTAGCTTAGATACATAGGTGTATATAATGTATTTTTGGACAATGTATTTTCCAGTTCACACAGATCAGTAAGATATTTCAAAATCTAAAGAGTAAACAGTTTCAAATATTAAACAATTTTCACCATATTCACATCTAAGTAGGAATAAACATACATTCTAAACTTTTTTTTTTTGAGTTGGAGTCTCACTCGGTCGCCCAGACTGAGTGCAGTGGCCGCTCCCGACCACCGCAGCCTCACCTGCTGGGCTCCGGCGATCCTTCCACATCAGCCTTCCGAGTAGCCGGAATTACAGGCACGCGCTACCACGCCCGGCTGATTTTTTTA
>NW_007231877.1:73302-85003 GCF_000164805.1 Carlito syrichta | reverse complement strand
TTTAAGAAACAAAAATCTTGACTCTTTAGTTGTCATAACCTCTGTGAGTTACTGTGGAACTTCCTAGGATCTCTGTGATACGTAGCAAGAGCCATGAATGTTGATGGGTGCTGAGGTTTTCCCAAGAAATTAAAACCTCAGTGATTTATAAGTCTTTATTTAGAAATTATTGCAATATATGGCTGCTATTAATTGATGACAAATACATGCTATTTATCAATAATCTAAGATATTGATATCAGCATCTTCTGTTGCTATACTCACATTTTTAGTATTGGGATCTTGAAAAACAATACTTTATGATCCTAGCAGTGACTGGAAGTTCATTGAAAACACTGATGTTGGACTGACAACTCAGGTAGCTGTTTTAGGTTGAGTCCATGTTGACCTGTGGTTGACATGGTTTGTTACAAAAAGAAATAGTTTAGTTTTTTTTTTTGTTTGTTTGTTTTTTTTGAGTTGGAGTCTCACTCTGTTGCCCAGACTGGAGTGCAGTGGCCACTCCCGGCCACCACAACCTCGACCTGCTGGGGCTCAGGCGATCCTTCCACCTCAGCCTTCCAAGTAACTGGAACTACAGGTGCGCGCTACCACACCCGGCTAATTTTTTGATTTATTGTAGAGATGAGGTCTCGCGCCCAGGCAGGTCTCCAACCCGCGGGCTCAGGCAATCCACTCACCTCAGCCTCCCAAAGGCCCGGGATTACAGGCTGAGCCCCCGAGCCCGGCTCATTCTAAACTTTTTAAACAATGTATATCAACTCAGAGAGTCTCATTTTAGAATTTAACCAGTATTTAAGCAATTTAAAAATATTTAATGTAATGCATGCAATTAATGAGAATTTTTCAGGACTATTTCTTCAGAGCTAAAATAAAAAAAATAAACCATTAGATTTTTTTTTTTAAGTATGCTGTTTTTAAAACAATTTGAATCTAAAGGTATTTCAAAAAGAAAAAAATGGTTACCTAGAAAAATCCTTGTCTACTTCATATTCATACTTCATCCAAGTATCTTGATATACTGAGAATTCCATTATTGTTAATAAAGCCATTGTGGTAAATGCAATAAGGGAAACTGAGAAATTCAATAACAACGAAAACAAAGAATTAAAACAAAAAAGTAAACAACAGATTATCTTAAGTGAGATTAAATTTGTAAAAAAAATTGTCTAATATGATAGGCACTTTAATGAATATTATAAAAAGGTTTTTCTTCAAATTGCTTATTGTAGATTTTTTTCTAAAACAATAAATAAAGGCATAAGGTACACAAATATGAACACAAACATACACACTTCTGAGAAAACATTTTATTTCTTCAATTGTAATTGTCATCTCTCACGAAGTAGATTTGCCAAAATTTTATAGGGCACAAATTTTTTATTTTCTTAAACACAGCAGTGACACAGATTTAATCAATGATGAAAGTAAGTATCTTTACACTATAAATTTGAAAACAGTTCCCTCATTATTAAAAATGCATCCATGGCTATAGCTCAATTTAAAACAAACAAAAAAGAAGGCTAAATTCTTAGACCCAGAGAAGTTACAATAATCTGTGTGCCAGAAACTCAAGTAACATCTCCAAGTCTCTAATAAAACTCTCTCTTACTTTTCAATCTCCTAAATATATCACCTCATTTACAAAACTGAGTAAAAGATCTGACAAAAGAACTATTATATGCTATGGCAATGCACACTTAAAATGAGTTATGCAATAAGAGCTTGCACTATTTTAATTAGCAAAACTTAATCATAAATGATTAGAAATAGTTAACAACTTATTACACATTTTACCAAATAAAAATGTCATCTTATGTGAAAAGTTAGCTCTTCATAGGAAAAGAAATAATAGTAAATATTGTTATAGTCACATATTTTTCTTATATATTTCATTATTTATTTATTTTATTTAACAAATACTTCTATCTGTACTATGAACTGCTCTAAGTACTTTATAAATATCAACTTATTTAACTGATACAATAACTCTAGGAGACAAATACAAATATTATCCCTATTTCACGGAAGAAGAAACTTAAGACACAGATCTGAGTAACTTCCTCGATGTCATGCAGTTAGGAAGGGATGGAAGTAATATTTGAATTCAGGCAATCTAGCTCCAAAGGCTAAACTCTTAACCATGCTGTCTCTCAACAGTAAAGTGAAATTTAATAATTTTTTATAATGTCTATACTGATTTCTTCTTAACCAAAATAGGAATGAGGCCGTTGCAACATCACTAAACAACTTCTTCCAACTTCAATTCCATTTTATATAAAAAAAAATCTTGCTAACGTAATTATACATAACTGAAGGGCACCAGGGCAGTAAAATGGGATTAATTTGTCCATTAATGTTGTAATAAACACTGCCAAGCGCACAGGTGGCAATGAGTTGGATGCTACAGAGAACATTAGTAAGAATAAAACCAGGGCAAACAGTGACATGGACAGATCAGTTACGACGTTATTTCACAATTCATTGGTAAGTTTTTCCTTATGGCTACACTTCTATATGCTGTTGACTGGATCACTCAAGTTGTACTTACTAAGAGACATTTAATTTGAACTGATACTGACCTGTACCCCCACTGGCTGAAGTCTCTACATAGCTTTCAGGAACCTTCGGAAAAGCATCCAATTCTTTCACCAAACTTAAAGTTTTTTTCCGATTCAGTCGCCTCATCTTCAGGAAACCCTTCCTCTTCCTTCATATAGTCATGCTAAGGAATAAAGAAATTAATGAATGAACACTTTAAAGAGATAAAAGGTTTATGTTGGGATATCTGACAATTCCTTAGACCAATTTAGCATTTTTATTTCTCCTTAAGGAAAAAACCATAATCTCCATATCACTCCTTTCTCTATTCACAATCTGACAAAAACTACTAACGAAAGGCAATTTACACACACAAACACATTAAATAGCCTAAAGGTGAAAAGCAACTCAGTCATATTCATAATATTTAAATATATAATTTAAAATAATTTTTCCTATTAAATTGAAAAATATATAAAAATAATACAATACTAGTAATGGATGACAATGAAGTAGAATAGTGTGCTTGCATATTACAAATGTGAATACAAATATTTGCCACTCCCCTTTTCACTAAGTAATGCCTCCTTAGAATGCATTCTAAGGCAATCATCTGAGGTACAACCCAAAATCTGATGTGGGTATTTCTCATAGTGTTATTTTTAAATACTTAAGACAGAAACAAAAACATGGTATCCAATGCACAAATTGTGGCAAATAAACAGTATTAGTCTATGTAACCACTGAAAACCTTATAAAAGAGAACACTGAATAACATAAGAAAATACTCATGATACAATAAGACCAGAAGGTCATATGAGTCCTAAATTTGGGGAAACAAGATATGTAAGTAATAAACTGAATACCTATACACAAAAATGTGAAAAATAGATCATGACAGAATTTTAACTGCCTTCTTTATATAATTTCAGACTTTCCAAATTATATTCCAAAATTATCTATTTTTATAATTAAAACATTATTTAGAAATTGACTGCTTACTCTTCCCCTTTTGATCAGCATGCCAACTATGTCTAAAACGTTATAAAGCCAAACAAATGTTAGCTGAATTCTCAGATATTTATATAATTTTATAATACTGATTTATAAAAATAGTATAGGGACTCCCAGGAATCAAAGTTGTATTAATAAAACCAACACATAATGGCAGAATAAACCAAATTGTTACAGAAGTCACTATAAGAAAATGAAAGTCTCCAGAAGAAAGCAGACAGACTTCAGGTCTGAAAGCTAATGAGTTGGATTAATATAAAAATAATAGGCCATAGGAAGTATATTTATGGAGCAAAAGGTGTGTCAGAGATGCAAAAACCAGCAGTAGTCATGAACACCGTCTAAGAGAGGCCAAGAACATTACTCATCAGTCCACGGGGAGCCACTGCCCTAAAGTGAAACAGAAGCATTAAGCTGTTGTTGATTTCATTTGCCATTGAAAACATCCAACTAACTTCCCTTGCTGATTCCATGCTCACAAAGCACCTTCAAATTAAGATTTTGCTTCTCTAATAAATAAAAAAAAGATTTTGCTTCTCATGTACATGGCTTCCTGAAGAAAAAAAAAAAAAAAAAGATGTAGACAAAACAGATGACAGTTTCTGATCCCATGTCAGTTATAAAACTGGTATCCTCAATTGTAAATTAAGCTTCTGAATGTTGTTAGACATATGCCATGCCCCCCCCAGCATGTTTAGCTCTGAGAAAGTAATCAAATTTATTTTTTGTACTAAAATTAGTGGCAACTGCACCAAGATTGACTTTTCAGTCTTTCAATTTCTACTCATTCTTTCTGATTGGAGTTAAATATTAAATACGTTTGTGTCCCATCTTTAAAACAAAACTCTCCCTCAAGGTCAAGTTCAACTTCAACTATAGATCTCTGGCAGCACACCTATAACCAACTTGAAAGAATGAGTTGTCCCCATTCACCAACTGTGACTTCTTCCTCTCCACACTCTCACTTCTTAAATTTGCTCTGAGCAAAGTCACTAACAACTCCCTTAGTAATAATTCCAATAGACACTCCTCAGTCCTTATCTAATTGCACTTCTGAGAAAATACACTGATAATCACTTCTTCATCTTCTAGAAATGTTCTTTTACCTTGGCATGAGTGATACAGTACTTCTGATTTTCATACTACCTCTAAGACTCTCTTATCTTAACTTTACAGATTCATCTTCCTCTCAAATTATGCACTAGGCACCCCCTCCCAACCTCCACTCTTTCCCCAGGTAATCTCCCATTCCTTCAGTTCCCATCTAAATGTTGATTTCTCCCAAATCTTTATTCCCACTCCAAATCTCTCTGCAGGCATATTCTCTTGCCTTCTAGTATGTTTTCATCTGGACACTCCAAAAGACAAATTAGAATCAACAAGTCCAACAATGAGTACTTCATCCTATCAAAACTGTTCCTCCTGCATCCCCTATCATAATGAATGATATCACCATGCACCCAACTGCACAAGCTACAAACATAGATTACATCCCTAGACTTAAGTTCTTCCTAAATCTCTCTCAAATCTGTCTGTCCTCTCCTTTTCAGGCCCTGTGAGAAGTTCCTTACTTCTGAGTACATTTCTAGCCCCAACTGCCACAATCAATCTCTGCATTGCCTCAACAACCTATAATCTTCAACATTTCAACTCATGTTCTCTACTATAATAAATTATCTTCTTAATACATAAATCTGGTCGCACAGCATTTCTCTTAAAATCTCTGAATAACTTCCCACTGCACTTAGAGTTTGGACCTTCTCCTAATGTGGTTTACAAAGCCCTTCAAAAACCTGGTCCTACTTACCTCACAGTCTAAATTCCAGTTACAAATCTTTAAATACATGTTGTTCTCCCAGAAAGGTTCTTTCTTCCCCTTCTCCCACCTCTATATTTGACTAACTCCTGCTTACTCTTCAAAAACGTTCCATGACCCTCAAAGTCTATGTGCTTCTAGAACACTGTACCTTTATTACCCTATTGCTAATTGCTTGTTTCATTTTCTGTTTTCTCCACTGGATTGATATGTTAGGGCAGGAACCACATCTAACTTGATCACTGCATCTCCAATGCACAGCAGGCACTCAATAAATATTCACTGAGGGAAGAAGGGAATTTTCCCAGAAACACTCATAGTAGCACAGCTTTCAAATCACAACCATGTGTCATGCTTCGGTTAGTAAAAACATAAAAGATCCCCAGCCTGGGCAATGTAGTGAGACCTCGTATATACAAAATAAAAAATTAGCAAAGCATGATAGTACCTGCCATATAGTAGTACCAGCTGCTCGGAAGACTGACACAGAAAGATTGCCTAAGCCCAGGAGGTGGAGGCTGTAGTGGGCCATGGTCATGCCACTGCTTGGGTAACAGAGTGAGACCCTATCTCAAAATAAATAAATAAATAAAAATATAAGACCCACAAGGAGGATTTTTCTGTTTTATTCACTACAGTATACCCAGCATCTAGAACAGTGAGCAACCATCACAGTTATGTATTTTATAATAAGTTTCATAATGCTTTTGAAAAAATTAAAGATAAGTATAAAGATACGGCAAGCAGCTAGTTTTACAACCCTCCTGACAATACAGCCTATTCAGCACTCCTCTTGTGAACACCTAGCTAGTATGTCCCACTTGGCCACCTCTCAGCCTCTAGTTTCTTCCACCTCTATTTTCTATGACTATCAATCTTGAAATGAGCACCTTGCCACTCTGCTGCTCCTCCAGTCCCATTCCTGTAAGCTCAGCACTAACCCACCTGCAAGAAATTCATTCCACCTCTAGTACTTGCCATTCGATAAAGCCTCTGTCTGGCATAAACAGGTTGCCCAATAACTTCTAGTTTTTCTAAACA
Organism: Carlito syrichta; assembly: GCF_000164805.1. Taxonomy (NCBI): domain Eukaryota; kingdom Metazoa; phylum Chordata; class Mammalia; order Primates; family Tarsiidae; genus Carlito; species Carlito syrichta. Next base: position 78,591 of record NW_007231877.1, on the reverse strand, counting down.
CAATACTCCTGTGAAATCTGACTTTCTCCTGGTGGTAATTCCCTTCCAATTCTTAGTTCATTTCTGATACTCACAGGGTAAAGAAGTATCATCCTTAATCATATTTCTCAACCATCTCTTCCTTTTTCAAGTCTACCCTCCCCTCCACTCATTAACACTCATACTACATAGGAAAAATTATAGCTAACTTTCATGTTTTGTGCTAAGTATTATTTGAAGCTCTTTATATATTAATTCATTTAAGCCTTGTAAAGGTCTTGATGAAGCAAATACTGTTTTTATTCCCACTTGTAGCTGAGGAAATGAGGCACAGAACAGTCAGATTTCCTAGGGCCACACAGCAGGTGGCAGAACTTGAATGTGATCCCAGGTAGCTTGGCTCCTGAGTCTACGTTCCAAACCACAGTACACACTGACTCTCACTTCAGTACTTGCTGCCATCTTCCAACATCTGGATGTACTTACAATTTCCTTAATGACTTCAGCAACTGAATCTCAATATGCTTCTCTTCCTCCCCATTTCATCACCATCCTTTGGAACTCAAGACCCTATGGAATTCATCCTATAGCATTCATTCACAATAAAACCTTTTCTTACCACGTAAGCTTAATAGTTCTTCTAGTCTAGTGACCTCCATCTTAATTTTATGCAAAGCCACCCACAAGCCAGACAAACTCTTAAAGCTGCTCCACCTCTAAAATCCAAAACATATTTTCCTTTCTGAGCAGGAACTATCCTTCAAACTCGTTCCTGATTAGGTCAGAACTGCTCTTCATTTTCATTGATATTCTCAAGTCCTTGAAATCATACCAGTTACCCAATTCCATTGTCCCCATTACCACTCTATTTGCCTCTCTACCCATCTTGGTGAGCCATTTTAAAAATGCATTTAGACAAACCCTAGATCATTAGTGCTTCCCAGAAGTCAATGACATTCTGTGACAACATTTTCTACCCTCTACCTGAATAAAGAAAAAAAAAACCAACAATGTAAAAAACAAACAAGCTAAATTTATGCCATTCTAAAGTTTATTCTTTATCCTGAGATTAATCCCACCCCGCCCCACCCCACCCCACCCCCCCTTTTTTTTTTTGAGACAGGGTCTCACTCTGTTGCCCAGGCTAGAGTCCAGTGGCACGATCATAGCTCACCGCAGCCTCAAACTCCTGGGCTCAAGCTATCTTCCCTCCTCAGCTCTTGGGTAGCTGGGACTACAGAGGTACACCACCACACCCAGCTAATTTTTTTTTATTTTTTTGTAGAGATAGGGTTTCATTGTGTTGCCCAGGCTGGACTGGTCTCGAACTCCTGGTCTCAAGCAATCCTCCTGTCTCAGCCTCCCAAAATGCTGGGATTACAGGTATAAGCCATTGCATCTGGCCTCTCTCCTATATGTCAACATATCCTTTTCTTTATGAAAGACAGAGATTTTTTGTTTGTTTTCTGGAGATCCTAATTCAGCAAAATTAAAAATTGTAATTCTATGTCAGCGCTTTCCTCTGCTTTTCCCCCCTATGGTTGTGTATTTTTATACTGGTTCACAAAATCTAAACATTTATAAGCCACTATACTAGACTCCTTTGCCCACTGGTTGGTGCTCTTACTCATACCCTGCCAAGCAATACCACATCTGTTTTCTCTGATGTCTCTCCTAAACTATCCTGAATATTTAAAAACAAGCCAAAATCAACTCTAGAAAATCACCAATAATAGCTGGGGCTAAAACAATGCAGTTGTCCCTTAGTATCCATGGGGTATTGGTTCCAGGAACCACCACGGATACCAAAATACTTGGAAGCTCAAGTCCCTGATATAAAATAATGTGGTATTTGCATAACTTCCTGCATACTTTAAATCTTATCTAGATAATTTACAATACAGCATAAATCCTAAGTAAATAGTTGCTATGGTGTATTGTATAGGGGATAATGAAAAGAAAAAAGCATGGATGTGTTCGGTATAGACACAATTTTTCTTTTCTGAATATTTTCTATCTGTGGTTAGTTGAATCCATAAATGCAAAACCAACATATATGAAGGACTACTATATTTTTTAAAACTTCATAGGAAGTAAGAACTACCTTTCATGCTGGAATACAAAGAGATATTATCAGCACTCAATGTAAGTAAAGCCTATATTTCATCATGTGACTATAACGAGACTATCAAGTGCTGTGCCAAATTAAACATGGTATTCATTAACATTTAATAGTCTGCTCAATTAAATCTACTTCTCCAAACAAATATGGAGACATAATTTACTTCCTGCTATCCAAGTTTTAAGTTAAGTTCTATTTTGAATATATATTTGGCAATATGAGAAATACTTAACTGGCTAACACATATGGTCATATGTAGGTTGAACTGTGTCACCAAAAGGATTTGTTGAAGCCCTAACCCCTGATATCTATGACTGGATCTTATTTGGAAATGTTTAGATCTTTGAAGACATAATTAACCCTTTGTGTTCAGATGTCCCACTCAGGGGACACAAAAAGATTGCTGGTGACTATATAAGACAAACTTATGCCTGCGCAAATTATTCAAAAAAAGTATGTTTCCTTGAAGCATTCCATTCAAATTGTATGAAAAAGCAAATAAAGAGATGGAATATATATTGACATATGATCAATCAGTTGAGAAGTGGTTCTCAGGAATCACAAGTATGTGCTTCCACATTGTCTTTGAACAACAGACTGGACAATAAATTACATATTATTAATGTGAGAGGAAGAAAACAAGACTGCATTGTCTGCTCGAATAGAAAAACACCAGGTGGAAGACATCAGACAAATTACTACTGCACAACAAATATAAATGAGCCTGCAATGCATGTTGGTGACTGTTTCACACATTAAAAAATATACAAAATTTTCTATTTTTTTGGTCACAAGTTCCTCAATGTCCAAAATTATAAGTCAAATATCATTGCAATAAAATAATTGGTTCCAACACTATGCTTTTTAATGTGAAGTTATTTGCTTTTTACTATTTCATAAAAGAAGTGCAATCGAGTTGCTGGTAGGCGATCTGCAAAATGTCTCCTAGTGCAAGCATTACAATGAGATCATACTGGATCTGGGTAACCCAATATCTACTGACTGGTGTCTTATTAGAAGGCTATGAAGACACACAGGGGAAAATGCTATGTGAAGACAGAGGCAGAGATTAGAGTGATGTGTCTACAAACTAAGGAGCAGCAAGGACTGCCAAGATGCTACAAAGAGTCATGGAAGGCTCTTTGCCTAGAAGCCATAGAGTCAAGGAAGGCTCCTTCCTAGAATCTTTGAGGGAGCTTGGCTCTGCTGACACTTTGGTTTCAGACTTCTGGCCTCCCAAAATGTAACAGAATAAATTACTTTTGTTTTAAGTCTCCCAGTTTATAGTAAGTTGCTACAGCAGCCCTGGGAAACTAATATAGGCCATTAATAAGAATAAGGAAGAGAAAACAGTGTAATTCAAGCCATCATTGACTTCAGAAATAAAAACTACAATCTATAATTTTAAATTACTTGATTATATTGCATTAAGATACATTACAAAAAAATTTTATAAGCTAGCTTAGTTTCACTTTCCAAACACTAGATATCCAAAAAAAGTATATTCTTTTAACTTTAAAATTCACATATTTTTAAAAAGTTAAATGTTGTTTGTTTACCCCAACATAATTCAAATACATCTATTAACATTCTAAGTGACAAAAAGGTTTACTTAGAAGCCAAGTAAGATTATATAAATGTGAGTTTATGATCAGAAAAATCTGATTACCTAGGCACTTATTAGCTATGTGACAAATTTGGACAAGATCTTAGCAGAATTCTCTCTATAATTTTATTTTTAAAGGGGGGGATGTAATGGCTACCTCACTTTTTTTAATCAAGATAAAAATGAGGCATTTATAGCGCATGCCTGTAGTTCCAGCTACTAGGAAGGTTGAGGCTGAAGGACCACCTGAGCCCAGTAAGTCGGGGTTGCAGTGGCCGTGGGGTTGCAGTGGCCGTGGGGTTGCAGTGGCCGTGAGCTTGCCACTGCACTCCAGCCTGGGCGACAGGGTGAGAACTCCAACTCAAAAAATAAAATAAAATAAAAAATAGAGGCATTTAATAAATATCTGATTCTAATTCTCTGAAGAAATGCAAAGATTTGTAAGGCATTTGAGATTTAGACGTTAAAGTCTTTGAGGAAAGTGGGAGAGTATGTGAAACTGATAATCCAATAGAGTGAGGATGGCATAAACTGATAGAAGTTAACAGAGACTGTGGAGTGATGACAGAATAATCTGGAAGCACCTGGTAGCAATGTGAAGCAAGGATAAGTATAACTCTCCTCATAGAACAACTTCACTATAGTAGCCATCAATAAAAGTGCACGAAATTAAAGTTAAAAAGTATAAGGAAGATGTCAGGAAAAGGTCAGGGACACACAAAATATATTTACAATAGAATGAATGTTCTCAAAAGCAAAGAGTATGGGTTAACACGGCATCTAGAGGGTAGAACTGACCTAGATAGCAACAAGGTTTTACTGAGATGTAGAAAGGAGGAATGTGTACCTTATTAATTAAGAAAGTATAATAACTTAAGAAAGCAAGCAACTGGAAAATAAAGTTTAAAGACACATTAATCACACAGAACAGAGTGTTTAATCAATTTAGAGGTCAGAGAGAAATTATTTTGTAAAGTATCTTCTTCAGTCTACATTTTAACTGAGTACTAAGGCAACATTTGTAGCTATACAAGTTAGAAAACAAAAATGAAACATAGTAAGAAGCAATAATGTGTATTGAGTGCTCACTGTGTGCTAAGCATTGTTCTAAATGCTTTGCATGTTTTAACACATTTAACCCCCTCTAAAAGCTAGGTATTATTAGTATTCTCATTTTACTGATGAGGAAACTAAGGCAAATATAACTTAAATAATTTGTCTGCCCATGACATTAAGAGGCAGAATCATAATAAACATTGGAAAACTATTAAATAGGATTTGTAGCAGGCATCGACTGCCTACAAGTAACTTCTATGAAATGAATTTCACCATTTCTTTCATTTAAATCACCAACTCTCAAAGAAATCTGTGTTTTTTTCTTTTTCTTTTCTTTTATTTTTTTTACCCCTAATACTTTGTTTTTCCAGAGTAGGCCTGATTTCCTTTGAGTTTCCAAACTTGATAAATTTTTATGTGTTGTACCTTGAAGTCATTACAATACTCAGTTGTGCACTAAATACTCAGTTTGGTAAACTTTACTAACAAATGGGGGGGAAAAAAATCCTCCCTCTGCCCACCACCC